>NW_027438985.1:87500-92500 GCF_040939455.1 Microcebus murinus | reverse complement strand
GAGAGAGAGTGAGTGAAATTTTTATCTCTCCATCCCTGCTTATCTCTTTTATTCTGTCTATAGCAGATCTCTCTCTCCATATATATATACATAGAGAGAGAGAGAGAGAGAGAGTGAGTGAAATTTTATCTCTCCATCCCTGCTTATCTCTTTTATTCTGTCTATAGCAGATTTTTATATATATATATATATATATATATAGAGAGAGAGAGAGAGAGAGAGAGGAATTTTTATCTCTCCCTCCCTTCTTATCTCTTTTATTCTCTCTATAGCAGATTTATATATATACACATACATACAGAGAGAGAGAGAGTGAAATTTTTATCTCTGAACCCCTGCTTTTACTGCTAAGTCCATAGTTCTTAATTTTTTTTTTTTTTTTGACAGAGTCTCACTTTTGGTGCCCGGGCTAGAGTGCTATGGTGTCAGCTTAGCTCACAGCAACCTCAAACTCCTGGCCTCAAGTCATCCTTCTGTCTCAGCCTCTTGAGTAGCTGGGACTACAGGCATGTGCCAGCATGCCTGGCTAATTTTTCTTTCTATATATATTACTTGGCGGGTGGACATGATAAATAATGAGGATTGAGGACCAGATAAATGACTGGAAAAAAATACTTCCTGTTTCCTCAATACCAGCATCCATTTTAAGGGTATACCTGTAGACCTAGGTGTAAAATGGAAGCAAACTTTAGAAAGAAAAAAAAAAATCGCTGTCAGCCCCGTCAGAGGGTCCCTTCTTGTCTGGCTGACACTGGCACCGGTACTTAGGGGTCACCTAGTGGCCACTTTGATCAGACTTGGGGATGGGTAAAGTCAGGCCATGTTGGGAGCTTAAGAGTGGACCCCACCCCCACCCCAGGTGTGGAGGCCGGCTTTCAAATCTGCTACATTGTATGACAGGTTCTGCCTGGGCCCGCCAGCCCCAGGCGCCTCTAGCCTCCAGAGGGTCTCCGCCCAACCCCCTCCCTGTTGTCCCAGGGAGGGGCCCCTCCTCCTCCTCCCGCTCCCTGCCTGCCTCCCCGCCCCCACCGTAGGCCTCTGCCCAGGGTTTTTTGTTTTTTTTTTCTTTTCCCGGTTTCTGTTTTATCTTTGTTTATTTGTGTGTTTTTTTTAGGTTTATGGAATATCTTTTAAAAATTTAAATCACAGAAAGAATTCTACAACAACTTGTGACTTTTTATCCTAGGCTGAGAACAATGTATTTTCTCTTCCTGTGAATTTTATTGATTCCAAAGTATACATTTCTAAATGAATAGGGTGAGCAACACACTCCCGTGGGGCCTGTGTCAGTGGATAGGTGTCCGGGAGGGTCCCCTCCTGCAGCTTGTTGTGGTAGCTCAACATTTAGGAGAGGCAAATCATTCACTTCCCTAATGATCCTAGATGAGTCTGCTCAATTTTTTATGATGTCCTGGAAACATATAAAACACCCTTCCTACTTCACATAGCCCCGACCACAAAGTTTCTCCCAGGAAAAACTATTTAACATCATGAATTTCACAGTGCAATAGAGGGAATGGTCTAGAGAGAGGGCAAAAAAAATAAAGGACAGAGACATTTTGTGTCCTTTTAAAACCCCACCCCCCCCACCCCCTGATGTTGGAAATTTGTAGTCTGGCCTCTATCCCCAAGAGCAGTTCAATCTTTTCTTAAAACTCCAGAGCGGTCCCCAGCCCCACAGGCCTTGTTTTTGGCCCAGCTGAGACCAGTGAAGTGATTAACCACAATAATGGCTAAAGCGGAGAACCCTCCCTCTATGTATTTTTCAACAGACTTTTATTTATTCATTCATTCATTCATTCATGCATTTAATTTTTTGAGACAGAGTCTCACTTTGTTGCCCAGGCTAGAGTGAGTGCCATGGCGTCAGCCTAGCTCACGGCAACCTCAACCTCCTGGGCTCAAGCCATCCTCCTGCCTCAGCCTCCCAAGTAGCTAGGACTACAGGCAGTGTCATCATGCCTGGCTAATTTTTCTCTCTCTCTCTATTACTTGGCCAATTAATTTCTTTCTATTTATAGTAGAGATGGGGTCTTGCTCTTGCTCCCACTGATTTGAACTCCTGACCTCCAGCAATCCTTCCCCCTTGGCCTCCCAGAGAGCTAGGATTACAGGTGTGCTGGGCCTGAGAGAAATTTTTATCTCTCCCTCCCTGCTTATGTCTTTTATTCTGTCTATAGCAGACATAGAGAGAGAGATAGAGAGAGAGAGAGAGAGAGAGAGAGAGAGAGAGAGAGAGAGAGAGAGAGTGAGAGAGAGAAATTATTATCTCTCTCTCCCTGCTTTATCTGGTAAGTCCTTTTTTATGATTATTATTATTATCCTTTTTTTTGAGACAAAGTCTCACTTTTGGTGCCAGGGCTAGAGTGCTATGGCATCAGCTTAGCTCACAGCTACCTCAAACTCCTGGCCTCAAGTCATCCTTCTGTCTCAGCCTCTTGAGTAGCTGGGACTACAGGCATGTGCCAGCATGCCTGGCTAATTTTTCTTTCTATATATATTACTTGGCGGGTGGACATGATAAATAATGAGGATTGAGGACCAGATAAATGACTGGAAAAAAATACTTCCTGTTTCCTCAATACCAGCATCCATTTTAAGGGTATACCTGTAGACCTAGGTGTAAAATGGAAGCAAACTTTAGAAAGAAAAAAAAAAATCGCTGTCAGCCCCGTCAGAGGGTCCCTTCTTGTCTGGCTGACACTGGCACCGGTACTTAGGGGTCACCTAGTGGCCACTTTGATCAGACTTGGGGATGGGTAAAGTCAGGCCATGTTGGGAGCTTAAGAGTGGACCCCACCCCCACCCCAGGTGTGGAGGCCGGCTTTCAAATCTGCTACATTGTATGACAGGTTCTGCCTGGGCCCGCCAGCCCCAGGCGCCTCTAGCCTCCAGAGGGTCTCCGCCCAACCCCCTCCCTGTTGTCCCAGGGAGGGGCCCCTCCTCCTCCTCCCGCTCCCTGCCTGCCTCCCCGCCCCCACCGTAGGCCTCTGCCCAGGGTTTTTTGTTTTTTTTTTCTTTTCCCGGTTTCTGTTTTATCTTTGTTTATTTGTGTGTTTTTTTTAGGTTTATGGAATATCTTTTAAAAATTTAAATCACAGAAAGAATTCTACAACAACTTGTGACTTTTTATCCTAGGCTGAGAACAATGTATTTTCTCTTCCTGTGAATTTTATTGATTCCAAAGTATACATTTCTAAATGAATAGGGTGAGCAACACACTCCCGTGGGGCCTGTGTCAGTGGATAGGTGTCCGGGAGGGTCCCCTCCTGCAGCTTGTTGTGGTAGCTCAACATTTAGGAGAGGCAAATCATTCATTTCCCTAATGATCCTAGATGAGTCTGCTCAATTTTTTATGATGTCCTGGAAACATATAAAACACCCTTCCTACTTCACATAGCCCCGACCACAAAGTTTCTCCCAGGAAAAACTATTTAACATCATGAATTTCACAGTGCAATAGAGGGAATGGTCTAGAGAGAGGGCAAAAAAAATAAAGGACAGAGACATTTTGTGTCCTTTTAAAACCCCACCCCCCCCACCCCCTGATGTTGGAAATTTGTAGTCTGGCCTCTATCCCCAAGAGCAGTTCAATCTTTTCTTAAAACTCCAGAGCGGTCCCCAGCCCCACAGGCCTTGTTTTTGGCCCAGCTGAGACCAGTGAAGTGATTAACCACAATAATGGCTAAAGCGGAGAACCCTCCCTCTATGTATTTTTTAACAGACTTTTATTTATTCATTCATTCATTCATTCATGCATTTAATTTTTTGAGACAGAGTCTCACTTTGTTGCCCAGGCTAGAGTGAGTGCCATGGCGTCAGCCTAGCTCACGGCAACCTCAACCTCCTGGGCTCAAGCCATCCTCCTGCCTCAGCCTCCCAAGTAGCTAGGACTACAGGCAGTGTCATCATGCCTGGCTAATTTTTCTCTCTCTCTCTATTACTTGGCCAATTAATTTCTTTCTATTTATAGTAGAGATGGGGTCTTGCTCTTGCTCCCACTGATTTGAACTCCTGACCTCCAGCAATCCTTCCCCCTTGGCCTCCCAGAGAGCTAGGATTACAGGTGTGCTGGGCCTGAGAGAAATTTTTATCTCTCCCTCCCTGCTTATGTCTTTTATTCTGTCTATAGCAGACATAGAGAGAGAGATAGAGAGAGAGAGAGAGAGAGAGAGAGAGAGAGAGAGAGAGAGAGAGAGTGAGAGAGAGAAATTATTATCTCTCTCTCCCTGCTTTATCTGGTAAGTCCTTTTTTATGATTATTATTATTATCCTTTTTTTTGAGACAAAGTCTCACTTTTGGTGCCAGGGCTAGAGTGCTATGGCATCAGCTTAGCTCACAGCTACCTCAAACTCCTGGGCTCAAGTGATCCTTCTGTTTCAGCCTCCTGAGTAGCTGGAACTAAAGACATGCACCACCATGCCCGGCCTATTATGTGTTTGTGTGTGTGTGTTTAGTTGGCCAATTAATTTCTTTCTATTTATAGTAGAGATGGTCTTGCTCTTCCTCAGGCTGGTTTTGAACTCCTATCCTTGAGCAATCCTCCTGCCTCAGCCTCCCAGAGAGCTAGGATTACAGCTGTACTGGGCCTGAGAGAAATTTTTATCTCTCCCTCCCTGCGTATCTCTTTTATTCTGTCTATAGCAGATTTATACAGAGAGAGAGGAATTTATATCTCTCCCTCCCTTCTTATTTCTTTTATTCTGTCTATAGCAGATTTAGAGAGAGAGAGAGAGAGAGAGAGAGAGAGAGAGAGAGTGAAATTTTTATCCCTCCATCCCTGCTTATCTCTTTTATTCTGTCTATAGCAGATTTATATATATAGAGAGAGAGAGAGACAGAGAGACACAGAGAGAGAGAGAGATATCAATCTATCCATTGCATTTCCTAGTCTTTAGGTGACTGGGCCTCAGCAGGGGAATGTGAATTGACAAAATTTGTGTTGCTAACAAATAAAACGCTGGGGTTCAAACTCTCCGTTTTCCCAATAAAACCTATC
>NW_027438985.1:67500-80000 GCF_040939455.1 Microcebus murinus | reverse complement strand
GCCAGCCCCAGGCGCCTCTAGCCTCCAGAGGGTCTCCGCCCAACCCCCTCCCTGTTGTCCCAGGGAGGGGCCCCTCCTCCTCCTCCTCCTCCCGCTCCCTGCCTGCCTCCCCGCCCCCAGCGTAGGCCTCTGCCCAGGGTTTTTTTTTTTTTTTTCTTTTCCCGGTTTGTGTTTTATCTTGTTTTTTTTGGGTATTTTTGTGTGTTTTTTTTAGGTTTATGGAATATCGTTTAAAAATTTAAATCACAGAATGAATTCTACAACAACTTGTGACTTTTTATCCTAGGCTGAGAACAATGTATTTTCTCTTCCTGTGAATTTTATTGATTCCAAAGTATACATTTCTAAATGAATAGGGTGAGCAACACACTCCCGTGGGCCTGTGTCAGTAATAGGTGTCCGGGAGGGTCCCCTCCTGCAGCTTGTTGTGGTAGCTCAACATTTAGGAGAGGCAAATCATTCATTTCCCTAATGATCCTAGATGAGTCTGCTCAATTTTTTATGATGTCCTGGAAACATATAAAACACCCTTCCTACTTCACATAGCCGACCACAAAGTTTCTCCCAGGAAAAACTATTTAACATCATGAATTTCACAGTGTAATAGAGGGAATGGTCTAGAGAGAGGGCAAAAAAAATAAAGGACAGAGACATTTTGTGTCCTTTTAAAACTCCACCCCCCCACCCCCTGATGTTGAAAATTTGTAGTCTGGCCTCTATCCCCAAGAGCAGTTCAATCTTTTCTTAAAACTCCAGAGCGGTCCCCAGCCCCACAGGCCTTGTTTTTGGCCCAGCTGAGACCAGTGAAGTGATTAACCACAATAATGGCTAAAGCGGAGAACCCTCCCTCTATGTATTTTTTAACAGACTTTTATTTATTTATTCATTCATTCATTCATGCATGCATTTAATTTTTTGAGACAGAGTCTCACTTTGTTGCCCAGGCTAGAGTGAGTGCCATGGCGTCAGCCTAGCTCACGGCAACCTCAACCTCCTGGGCTCAAGCCATCCTCCTGCCTCAGCCTCCCAAGTAGCTAGGACTACAGGCAGTGTCATCATGCCTGGCTAATTTTTCTCTCTCTCTCTATTACTTGGCCAATTAATTTCTTTCTATTTATAGTAGAGACGGGGTCTTGCTCTTGCTCCCACTGATTTGAACTCCTGACCTCCAGCAATCCTTCCCCCTTGGCCTCCCAGAGAGCTAGGATTACAGGTGTGCTGGGCTTGAGAGAAATTTTTATCTCTCCCTCCCTGCTTATGTCTTTTATTCTGTCTATAGCAGACGTAGAGAGAGAGAGACAGAGAGAGTGAGAGAGACAAATTATTATCTCTCCCTCCCTGCTTTATCTGGTAAGTCCTTTTTTATGATTATTATTATTATTCTTTTTTTTGAGACAGAGTCTCACTTTTGGTGCCAGGGCTAGAGTGCTATGGCGTCAGCTTAGCTCACAGCTACCTCAAACTCCTGGGCTCAAGTGATCCTTCTGTTTCAGCCTCCTGAGTAGCTGGAACTACAGACATGCACCACCATGCCCGGCTTATTATGTGTTTGTGTGTGTGTGTTTAGTTGGCCTATTAATTTCTTTCTATTTATAGTAGAGATGGTCTTGCTCTTCCTCAGGCTGGTTTTGAACTCCTATCCTTGAGCAATCCGCCTGCCTCAGCCTCGCAGATAGCTAGGATTACAGCTGTACTGGGCCTGAGAGAAATTTTTATCTCTCCCTCCCTGCTTATCTCTTTTATTCTGTCTATAGCAGATTTATATATATATATATAGAGAGAGAGAGAGAGAGAGGAATTTATATCTCTCCCTCCCTTTTTATTTCTTTTATTCTGTCTATAGCAGATTTATATATATATATATATAGAGAGAGAGAGAGAGTGAGTGAAATTTTATCTCTCCATCCCTGCTTATCTCTTTTATTCTGTCTATAGCAGATTTATATATATATATATATGTATATATATATATAGAGAGAGAGAGAGAGAGGAATTTTTATCTCTCCCTCCCTTCTTATCTCTTTTATTCTCTCTATAGCAGATTTATATACATACACATACATACAGAGAGAGAGAGAGAGTGAAATTTTTATCTCTGAATCCCTGCTTTTACTGCTAAGTCCATAGTTCTTAATTTTTTTTTTTTTTTTTTTTTGACAGAGTCTCACTTTTGGTGCCCGGGCTAGAGTGCTATGGTGTCAGCTTAGCTCACAGCAACCTCAAACTCCTGGCCTCAAGTCATCCTTCTGTCTCAGCCTCTTGAGTAGCTGGGACTACAGGCATGTGCCAGAATGCCTGGCTAATTTTTCTTTCTATATATATTACTTGGCGGGTGGACATGATAAATAATGAGGATTGAGGACCAGATAAATGACTGGAAAAAAATACTTCCTGTTTCCTCAATACCAGCATCCATTTTAAGGGTATACCTGTAGACCTAGGTGTAAAATGGAAGCAAACTTTAGAAAGAAAAAAAAAAATCGCTGTCAGCCCCGTCAGAGGGTCTCTTCTTGTCTGGCTGACACTGGCACCGGTACTTAGGGGTCACCTAGTGGCCACTTTGATTAGACTTGGGGATGGGTAAAGTCAGGCCATGTTGGGAGCTTTAGAGTGGACCCCACCCCCACCCCAGGTGTGGAGGCCGGCTTTCAAATCTGCTACATTGTATGACAGGTTCTGCCTGGGCCCGCCAGCCCCAGGCGCCTCTAGCCTCCAGAGGGTCTCCGCCCAACCCCCTCCCTGTTGTCCCAGGGAGGGGCCCCTCCTCCTCCCGCTCCCTGCCTGCCTCCCCGCCCCCACCATAGGCCTCTGCCCAGGGTTTTTTTTTTTTTTTTCTTTTCCCGGTTTGTGTTTTATCTTGTTTTTTTTGGGTATTTTTGTGTGTTTTTTTTAGGTTTATGGAATATCGTTTAAAAATTTAAATCACAGAATGAATTCTACAACAACTTGTGACTTTTTATCCTAGGCTGAGAACAATGTATTTTCTCTTCCTGTGGATTTTATTTTATGGATTCCAAAGTATACATTTCTAAATGAATAGGGTGAGCAACACACTCCCGTGGGGCCTGTGTCAGTGGATAGGTGTCCGGGAGGGTCCCCTCCTGCAGCTTGTTGTGGTAGCTCAACATTTAGGAGAGGCAAATCATTCACTTCCCTAATGATCCTAGATGAGTCTGCTCAATTTTTTATGATGTCCTGGAAACATATAAAACACCCTTCCTACTTCACATAGCCCCGACCACAAAGTTTCTCCCAGGAAAAACTATTTAACATCATGAATTTCACAGTGTAATAGAGGGAATGGTCTAGAGAGAGGGCAAAAAAAATAAAGGACAGAGACATTTTGTGTCCTTTTAAAACTCCACCCCCCCACCCCCTGATGTTGGAAATTTGTAGTCTGGCCTCTATCCCCAAGAGCAGTTCAATCTTTTCTTAAAACTCCAGAGTGGTCGGTCCCCAGCCCCACAGGCCTTGTTTTTGGCCCAGCTGAGACCAGTGAAGTGATTAACCACAATAATGGCTAAAGCGGAGAACCCTCCCTCTATGTATTTTTTAACAGACTTTTATTTATTCATTCATTCATTCATTCATGCATGCATTTAATTTTTTGAGACAGAGTCTCACTTTGTTGCCCAGGCTAGAGTGAGTGCCATGGCGTCAGCCTAGCTCACGGCAACCTCAACCTCCTGGGCTCAAGCCATCCTCCTGCCTCAGCCTCCCAAGTAGCTAGGACTACAGGCAGTGTCATCATGCCTGGCTAATTTTTCTCTCTCTCTCTATTACTTGGCCAATTAATTTCTTTCTATTTATAGTAGAGATGGGGTCTTGCTCTTGCTCCCACTGATTTGAACTCCTGACCTCCAGCAATCCTTCCCCCTTGGCCTCCCAGAGAGCTAGGATTACAGGTGTGCTGGGCCTGAGAGAAATTTTTATCTCTCCCTCCCTGCTTATGTCTTTTATTCTGTCTATAGCAGACATAGAGAGAGAGAGAGAGAGAGAGAGAGAGAGAGAGAGAGAGAGAGAGAGAAATTATTATCTCTCTCTCCCTCCTGGCTCATTTTTCTTTCTATATATATTACTTGGCCAATTAATTTCTTTGTGTTTATAGTAGAGATGGGGTTTTGCTCTTGCTCAGGCTGGTTTGAACTCCTGACTTCCAGCAATCCTGCTGCCTCAGTCTCCCAGAGAGCTAGGACTACAGGTGTGTTGGGCCTGAGAAAAATTTTATCTCTCCCTCCCTGCTTATCTCTTTAATTCTGTCTATAGCAGATTTATGTATATATATATATATATGGAGAGAGAGAGACATAGAGGAATTTTTATCTCTCCCTCCCTTCTTATCTCTTTTATTTTGTCTATAGCAGATTTATATATATATACACAGAGAGAGAGAGAGAGAAATTTTTATCTCTCCATCCCTGCTTATCTCTTTTATTCTGTCTATAGCAGATTTAGAGAGAGAGAGAGAGAGAGAGAGAGAATTTATATCTCTCCCTCCCTTCTTATCTCTTTTATTCTGTCTATAGCAGATTTATATATATATATATATGTAGAGAGAGAGAGAGTGAAATTTTTATCTCTCCATCCCTGCTTATCTCTTTTATTCTGTCTATAGCAGATTTATATATATATATATATAGAGAGAGAATTTATATCTCTCCCTCCCTTCTTATCTCTTTTATTCTGTCAATAGCAGATTTATATATATATATATATATAGAGAGAGAGAGACAGAGAGACAGAGAGACAGAGGAATTCATATCTCTCCCTCCCTTCTTATCTCTTTTATTCTGTCTATAGCAGATTTATATATATACATATATATAGAGAGAGAGAGAGTGTGAGAGAGGAATTTATATCTCTCCCTCCCTGCTTATCTCTTTTATTCTGTCTATAGCAGATTTATATATATACACAGAGAGAGAGAGAGTGAAATTTTTATCTCTCCATCCCTGCTTATCTCTTTTATTCTGTCTATAGCAGATTTATATATAGAGAGAGAGAGAGAGAGAATTTATCTCTCTCCCTCCCTTCTTATCTCTTTTATTCTGTCAATAGGAGATTTATATATATATATATAGAGAGAGAGAGACAGAGAGACAGAGAGACAGAGGAATTCATATCTCTCCCTCCCTTCTTATCTCTTTTATTCTGTCTATAGCAGATTTATATATATACATATATATAGAGAGAGTGAGAGAGGAATTTATATCTCTCCCTCCCTGCTTATCTCTTTTATTCTGTCTATAGCAGATTTATATATATACACAGAGAGAGAGAGAGAGAGTGAAATTTTTATCTCTCCATCCCTGCTTATCTCTTTTATTCTGTCTATAGCAGATTTATATATATATAGAGAGAGAGAGAGAGAATTTATATCTCTCCCTCCCTTCTTATCTCTTTTATTCTGTCAATAGCAGATTTATATATATATATAAAGAGAGAGAGAGACAGAGAGACAGAGAGACAGAGGAATTCATATGTCTCCCTCCCTTCTTATCTCTTTTATTCTGTCTATAGCAGATTTATATATATATATATATAGAGAGAGAGAGAGAGAGAGTGAGTGAAATTCTTATCGCTCCATCCCAGCTTATCTCTTTTATTCTGTCTATAGCAGATATATATATATATATATAGAGAGAGAGAGAGACAGAGAGAGAGAGAGAGAGAGGAATTTATATCTCTCCCTCCCTTCTTATCTCTTTTATTCTGTCTATAGCAGATTAATATATATATACACAGAGAGAGAGAGAAAGAGAGAGAGAGTGAAATATTTATCTCTCCCTCCCTGCTTATCTCTTTTATTCTGTCTATAGCAGATTTATATATATACACAGAGAGAGAGAGAGAGAGAGAGAGAGTGAAATTTTTATCTCTCCCTCCCTGCTTATCTCTTTTATTCTGTCTATAGCAGATTTATATATATACACAGAGAGAGAGAGAGAGAGTGAAATTTTTATCTCTCCCTCCCTGCTTATCTCTTTTATTCTGTCTATAGCAGATTTATATATATACAGAGAGAGAGAGTGAAATTTTTATCTCTCCATCCCTGCTTATCTCTTTTATTCTGTCTATAGCAGATTTATATATATATATATATAGAGAGAGAGAATTTATATCTCTCCCTCCCTTCTTATCTCTTTTATTCTGTCAATAGCAGATTTATATATATATAGAGAGAGAGAGACAGAGAGACAGAGAGACAGAGGAATTCATATCTCTCCCTCCCTTCTTATCTCTTTTATTCTGTCTATAGCAGATTTATATATGTATATATATAGAGAGAGAGAGTGAGTGAAATTCTTATCTCTCCATCCCAGCTTATCTCTTTTATTCTGTCTATAGCAGATTTATATATATATATATAGAGAGAGAGAGACAGAGAGAGAGGAATTTATATCTCTCCCTCCCTTTTTATTTCTTTTATTCTGTCTATAGCAGATTTATATATATATATATAGAGAGAGAGAATTTATGTCTCTCCCTCCCTTCTTATCTCTTTTATTCTGTCAATAGCAGATTTATATATATATATATAGAGAGAGAGAGAGACAGAGAGACAGAGAGACAGAGGAATTCATATCTCTCCCTCCCTTCTTATCTCTTTTATTCTGTCTATAGCAGATTTATATATATATATATATAGAGAGAGAGAGAGTGAGTGAAATTCTTATCTCTCCATCCCAGCTTATCTCTTTTATTCTGTCTATAGCAGATTTATATATATATACACAGAGAGAGAGAGAGAGAGAGAGAGAGGAATTTATATCTCTCCCTCCCTTCTTATCTCTTTTATTCTGTCTATAGCAGATTTATATATATATACACAGAGAGAGAGAGAAAGAGAGAGAGAGTGAAATATTTATCTCTCCCTCCCTGCTTATCTCTTTTATTCTGTCTATAGCAGATTTATATATATATATGTATATGGAGAGAGAGAGAGAGTGAAATTTTTATCTCTACCTCCCTTCTTATCTGTTTTATTCTGTCTATAGCAGATTTATATATATACACAGAGAGAGAGAGAGAGTGAAATTTTTATCTCTCCCTCCCTGCTTATCTCTTTTATTCTGTCTATAGCAGATTTATATATATATATATATATAGAGAGAGAGAGAGAGGAATTTATATCTTTCCCTCCCTTTTTATTTCTTTTATTCTGTCTATAGCAGATTTATATATATATATATATAGAGAGAGAGAGAGAGTGAGTGAAATTTTTATCTCTCCATCCCTGCTTATCTCTTTTATTCTGTCTATAGCAGATCTCTCTCTCCATATATATATACATAGAGAGAGAGAGAGAGAGAGAGTGAGTGAAATTTTATCTCTCCATCCCTGCTTATCTCTTTTATTCTGTCTATAGCAGATTTTTATATATATATATATATATATAGAGAGAGAGAGAGAGAGAGAGAGAGAGGAATTTTTATCTCTCCCTCCCTTCTTATCTCTTTTATTCTCTCTATAGCAGATTTATATATATACACATACATACAGAGAGAGAGAGAGTGAAATTTTTATCTCTGAACCCCTGCTTTTACTGCTAAGTCCATAGTTCTTAATTTTTTTTTTTTTTTTGACAGAGTCTCACTTTTGGTGCCCGGGCTAGAGTGCTATGGTGTCAGCTTAGCTCACAGCAACCTCAAACTCCTGGCCTCAAGTCATCCTTCTGTCTCAGCCTCTTGAGTAGCTGGGACTACAGGCATGTGCCAGCATGCCTGGCTAATTTTTCTTTCTATATATATTACTTGGCGGGTGGACATGATAAATAATGAGGATTGAGGACCAGATAAATGACTGGAAAAAAATACTTCCTGTTTCCTCAATACCAGCATCCATTTTAAGGGTATACCTGTAGACCTAGGTGTAAAATGGAAGCAAACTTTAGAAAGAAAAAAAAAAATCGCTGTCAGCCCCGTCAGAGGGTCCCTTCTTGTCTGGCTGACACTGGCACCGGTACTTAGGGGTCACCTAGTGGCCACTTTGATCAGACTTGGGGATGGGTAAAGTCAGGCCATGTTGGGAGCTTAAGAGTGGACCCCACCCCCACCCCAGGTGTGGAGGCCGGCTTTCAAATCTGCTACATTGTATGACAGGTTCTGCCTGGGCCCGCCAGCCCCAGGCGCCTCTAGCCTCCAGAGGGTCTCCGCCCAACCCCCTCCCTGTTGTCCCAGGGAGGGGCCCCTCCTCCTCCTCCCGCTCCCTGCCTGCCTCCCCGCCCCCACCGTAGGCCTCTGCCCAGGGTTTTTTGTTTTTTTTTTCTTTTCCCGGTTTCTGTTTTATCTTTGTTTATTTGTGTGTTTTTTTTAGGTTTATGGAATATCTTTTAAAAATTTAAATCACAGAAAGAATTCTACAACAACTTGTGACTTTTTATCCTAGGCTGAGAACAATGTATTTTCTCTTCCTGTGAATTTTATTGATTCCAAAGTATACATTTCTAAATGAATAGGGTGAGCAACACACTCCCGTGGGGCCTGTGTCAGTGGATAGGTGTCCGGGAGGGTCCCCTCCTGCAGCTTGTTGTGGTAGCTCAACATTTAGGAGAGGCAAATCATTCATTTCCCTAATGATCCTAGATGAGTCTGCTCAATTTTTTATGATGTCCTGGAAACATATAAAACACCCTTCCTACTTCACATAGCCCCGACCACAAAGTTTCTCCCAGGAAAAACTATTTAACATCATGAATTTCACAGTGCAATAGAGGGAATGGTCTAGAGAGAGGGCAAAAAAAATAAAGGACAGAGACATTTTGTGTCCTTTTAAAACCCCACCCCCCCCACCCCCTGATGTTGGAAATTTGTAGTCTGGCCTCTATCCCCAAGAGCAGTTCAATCTTTTCTTAAAACTCCAGAGCGGTCCCCAGCCCCACAGGCCTTGTTTTTGGCCCAGCTGAGACCAGTGAAGTGATTAACCACAATAATGGCTAAAGCGGAGAACCCTCCCTCTATGTATTTTTCAACAGACTTTTATTTATTCATTCATTCATTCATTCATGCATTTAATTTTTTGAGACAGAGTCTCACTTTGTTGCCCAGGCTAGAGTGAGTGCCATGGCGTCAGCCTAGCTCACGGCAACCTCAACCTCCTGGGCTCAAGCCATCCTCCTGCCTCAGCCTCCCAAGTAGCTAGGACTACAGGCAGTGTCATCATGCCTGGCTAATTTTTCTCTCTCTCTCTATTACTTGGCCAATTAATTTCTTTCTATTTATAGTAGAGATGGGGTCTTGCTCTTGCTCCCACTGATTTGAACTCCTGACCTCCAGCAATCCTTCCCCCTTGGCCTCCCAGAGAGCTAGGATTACAGGTGTGCTGGGCCTGAGAGAAATTTTTATCTCTCCCTCCCTGCTTATGTCTTTTATTCTGTCTATAGCAGACATAGAGAGAGAGATAGAGAGAGAGAGAGAGAGAGAGAGAGAGAGAGAGAGAGAGAGAGAGTGAGAGAGAGAAATTATTATCTCTCTCTCCCTGCTTTATCTGGTAAGTCCTTTTTTATGATTATTATTATTATCCTTTTTTTTGAGACAAAGTCTCACTTTTGGTGCCAGGGCTAGAGTGCTATGGCATCAGCTTAGCTCACAGCTACCTCAAACTCCTGGCCTCAAGTCATCCTTCTGTCTCAGCCTCTTGAGTAGCTGGGACTACAGGCATGTGCCAGCATGCCTGGCTAATTTTTCTTTCTATATATATTACTTGGCGGGTGGACATGATAAATAATGAGGATTGAGGACCAGATAAATGACTGGAAAAAAATACTTCCTGTTTCCTCAATACCAGCATCCATTTTAAGGGTATACCTGTAGACCTAGGTGTAAAATGGAAGCAAACTTTAGAAAGAAAAAAAAAAATCGCTGTCAGCCCCGTCAGAGGGTCCCTTCTTGTCTGGCTGACACTGGCACCGGTACTTAGGGGTCACCTAGTGGCCACTTTGATCAGACTTGGGGATGGGTAAAGTCAGGCCATGTTGGGAGCTTAAGAGTGGACCCCACCCCCACCCCAGGTGTGGAGGCCGGCTTTCAAATCTGCTACATTGTATGACAGGTTCTGCCTGGGCCCGCCAGCCCCAGGCGCCTCTAGCCTCCAGAGGGTCTCCGCCCAACCCCCTCCCTGTTGTCCCAGGGAGGGGCCCCTCCTCCTCCTCCCGCTCCCTGCCTGCCTCCCCGCCCCCACCGTAGGCCTCTGCCCAGGGTTTTTTGTTTTTTTTTTCTTTTCCCGGTTTCTGTTTTATCTTTGTTTATTTGTGTGTTTTTTTTAGGTTTATGGAATATCTTTTAAAAATTTAAATCACAGAAAGAATTCTACAACAACTTGTGACTTTTTATCCTAGGCTGAGAACAATGTATTTTCTCTTCCTGTGAATTTTATTGATTCCAAAGTATACATTTCTAAATGAATAGGGTGAGCAACACACTCCCGTGGGGCCTGTGTCAGTGGATAGGTGTCCGGGAGGGTCCCCTCCTGCAGCTTGTTGTGGTAGCTCAACATTTAGGAGAGGCAAATCATTCATTTCCCTAATGATCCTAGATGAGTCTGCTCAATTTTTTATGATGTCCTGGAAACATATAAAACACCCTTCCTACTTCACATAGCCCCGACCACAAAGTTTCTCCCAGGAAAAACTATTTAACATCATGAATTTCACAGTGCAATAGAGGGAATGGTCTAGAGAGAGGGCAAAAAAAATAAAGGACAGAGACATTTTGTGTCCTTTTAAAACCCCACCCCCCCCACCCCCTGATGTTGGAAATTTGTAGTCTGGCCTCTATCCCCAAGAGCAGTTCAATCTTTTCTTAAAACTCCAGAGCGGTCCCCAGCCCCACAGGCCTTGTTTTTGGCCCAGCTGAGACCAGTGAAGTGATTAACCACAATAATGGCTAAAGCGGAGAACCCTCCCTCTATGTATTTTTTAACAGACTTTTATTTATTCATTCATTCATTCATTCATGCATTTAATTTTTTGAGACAGAGTCTCACTTTGTTGCCCAGGCTAGAGTGAGTGCCATGGCGTCAGCCTAGCTCACGGCAACCTCAACCTCCTGGGCTCAAGCCATCCTCCTGCCTCAGCCTCCCAAGTAGCTAGGACTACAGGCAGTGTCATCATGCCTGGCTAATTTTTCTCTCTCTCTCTATTACTTGGCCAATTAATTTCTTTCTATTTATAGTAGAGATGGGGTCTTGCTCTTGCTCCCACTGATTTGAACTCCTGACCTCCAGCAATCCTTCCCCCTTGGCCTCCCAGAGAGCTAGGATTACAGGTGTGCTGGGCCTGAGAGAAATTTTTATCTCTCCCTCCCTGCTTATGTCTTTTATTCTGTCTATAGCAGACATAGAGAGAGAGATAGAGAGAGAGAGAGAGAGAGAGAGAGAGAGAGAGAGAGAGAGAGAGAGAGTGAGAGAGAGAAATTATTATCTCTCTCTCCCTGCTTTATCTGGTAAGTCCTTTTTTATGATTATTATTATTATCCTTTTTTTTGAGACAAAGTCTCACTTTTGGTGCCAGGGCTAGAGTGCTATGGCATCAGCTTAGCTCACAGCTACCTCAAACTCCTGGGCTCAAGTGATCCTTCTGTTTCAGCCTCCTGAGTAGCTGGAACTAAAGACATGCACCACCATGCCCGGCCTATTATGTGTTTGTGTGTGTGTGTTTAGTTGGCCAATTAATTTCTTTCTATTTATAGTAGAGATGGTCTTGCTCTTCCTCAGGCTGGTTTTGAACTCCTATCCTTGAGCAATCCTCCTGCCTCAGCCTCCCAGAGAGCTAGGATTACAGCTGTACTGGGCCTGAGAGAAATTTTTATCTCTCCCTCCCTGCGTATCTCTTTTATTCTGTCTATAGCAGATTTATACAGAGAGAGAGGAATTTATATCTCTCCCTCCCTTCTTATTTCTTTTATTCTGTCTATAGCAGATTTAGAGAGAGAGAGAGAGAGAGAGAGAGAGAGAGAGAGAGAGAGAGAGAGTGAAATTTTTATCCCTCCATCCCTGCTTATCTCTTTTATTCTGTCTATAGCAGATTTATATATATAGAGAGAGAGAGAGACAGAGAGACACAGAGAGAGAGAGAGATATCAATCTATCCATTGCATTTCCTAGTCTTTAGGTGACTGGGCCTCAGCAGGGGAATGTGAATTGACAAAATTTGTGTTGCTAACAAATAAAACGCTGGGGTTCAAACTCTCCGTTTTCCCAATAAAACCTATCCCCCTACCAATCCTACTGTGCCACCTCTGGAGTGTGACCTGGTCGCCAGCCCAGCAAAGCCTCCTCCCACCCACCTCCTTGCTGTGACTTCTCCTTACCCCTTGTCTTTTCCTTGCTAGCTCCCCTCACTTTAGGGGTCCACTTAACTGGATCTCAAGCTTGACTCCACTTTTATCATGTTAATGTCTCCCTCTGACCAAAGTTCTCTTGCATTCCAAAACGTTTGACTGAAACTGTCATTCAGTATTCAATCCGGGGTCCACCTCATGTATCAGTGCTCTGGGCCAGTT
>NW_027438985.1:60000-62500 GCF_040939455.1 Microcebus murinus | reverse complement strand
GCTCAGGCTGGTTTGAACTCCTGACCTCCTGCAATCCTGCTGCCTCAGTCTCCCAGAGAGCTAGGACTACAGGTGTGCTGGGCCTGAGAAAAATTTTATCTCTCCCTCCCTGCTTATCTCTTTAATTCTGTCTATAGCAGATTTATATATATATACACAGAGAGAGAGAGAAAGAGAGAGAGAGTGAAATATTTATCTCTCCCTCCCTGCTTATCTCTTTTATTCTGTCTATAGCAGATTTATATATATATATATAGAGAGAGAGAGAGACAGAGAGACAGAGAGACAGAGGAATTCATATCTCTCCCTCCCTTCTTATCTCTTTTATTCTGTCTATAGCAGATTTATATATATACATATATATATAGAGAGAGAGAGAGTGAGAGAGGAATTAATATCTCTCCCTCCCTGCTTATCTCTTTTATTCGGTCTATAGCAGATTTATATATATACACAGAGAGAGAGAGAGAGAGTGAAATTTTTATCTCTCCATCCCTGCTTATCTCTTTTATTCTGTCTATAGCAGATTTATATATATATAGAGAGAGAGAGAGAGAATTTATATCTCTCCCTCCCTTCTTATCTCTTTTATTCTGTCAATAGCAGATTTATATATATATATATAGAGAGAGAGAGAGAGAGAGACAGAGAGACAGAGGAATTCATATCTCTCCCTCCCTTCTTATCTCTTTTATTCTGTCTATAGCAGATTTATATATATATATATATAGAGAGAGAGAGAGAGTGAGTGAAATTCTTATCTCTCCATCCCAGCTTATCTCTTTTATTCTGTCTATAGCAGATTTATATATATATACACAGAGAGAGAGAGAAAGAGAGAGAGAGTGAAATATTTATCTCTCCCTCCCTGCTTATCTCTTTTATTCTGTCTATAGCAGATTTATATATATACACAGAGAGAGAGAGAGAGAGAGTGAAATTTTTCTCTCTCCCTCCCTGCTTATCTCTTTTATTCTGTCTATAGCAGATTTATATATATACACAGAGAGAGAGAGAGAGAGTGAAATTTTTATCTCTCCCTCCCTGCTTATCTCTTTTATTCTGTCTATAGCAGATTTATATATATATATATGGAGAGAGAGAGAGAGAGAGAGAGAGGAATTTATATCTCTCCCTCCCTTTTTATTTCTTTTATTCTGTCTATAGCAGATTTATATATATATATAGAGAGAGAGAGAGAGAGTGAGTGAAATTTTTATCTCTCCATCCCTGCTTATCTCTTTTATTCTGTCTATAGCAGATCTCTCTCTCTCCATATATATATACATAGAGAGAGAGAGAGAGAGTGAGTGAAATTTTATCTCTCCATCCCTGCTTATCTCTTTTATTCTGTCTATAGCAGATTTATATATATATATATATATATATAGAGAGAGAGAGAGAGAGAGAGAGGAATTTTTATCTCTCCCTTCCTTCTTATCTCTTTTATTCTCTCTATAGCAGATTTATATATATACACATACATACAGAGAGAGAGAGAGAGTGAAATTTTTATCTCTGAATCCCTGCTTTTACTGCTAAGTCCATAGTTCTCAATTTTTTTTTTTTTTTTTGACAGAGTCTCACTTTTGGTGCCCGGGCTAGAGTGCTATGGTGTCAGCTTAGCTCACAGCAACCTCAAACTCCTGGGCTCAAGTCATCCTTCTGTCTCAGCCTCTTGAGTAGCTGGGACTACAGGCATGTGCCAGAATGCCTGGCTAATTTTTCTTTCTATATATATTACTTGGCGGGTGGACATGATAAATAATGAGGATTGAGCACCAGATAAATGACTGGAAAAAAATACTTCCTGTTTCCTCAATACCAGCATCCATTTTAAGGGTATACCTGTAGACCTAGGTGTAAAATGGAAGCAAACTTTAGAAAGAAAAAAAAAAAATCGCTGTCAGCCCCGTCAGAGGGTCCCCTCTTGTCTGGCTGACACTGGCACTGGTACTTAGGGGTCACATAGTGGCCACTTTGATCAGACTTGGGGATGGGTAAAGTCAGGCCATGTTGGGAGCTTAAGAGTGGACCCCACCCCCACCCCAGGTGTGGAGGCCGGCTTTCAAATCTGCTACATTGTATGACAGGTTCTGCCTGGGCCCGCCAGCCCCAGGCGCCTCTAGCCTCCAGAGGGTCTCCGCCCAACCCCCTCCCTGTTGTCCCAGGGAGGGGCCCCTCCTCCTCCTCCGGCTCCCTGCCTGCCTCCCCGCCCCCACCGTAGGCCTCTGCCCAGGGTTTTTTTTTTTTTTTTCTTTTCCCGGTTTCTGTTTAATCTTTGTTTTTTTTGTTTATTTGTGTGTTTTTTTTAGGTTTATGGAATATCGTTTAAAAATTTAAATCACAGAATGAATTCTACAACAACTTGTGACTTTTTATCCTAGGCTGAGAACAATGTATTTTCTCTTCCTGTGAATTTTATTGATTCCAAAGTATACATTTCTAAATGAATAGGGTGAGCAACACACTCCCGTGGGGCCTGTGTCAGTGGATAGGT
>NW_027438985.1:10000-55000 GCF_040939455.1 Microcebus murinus | reverse complement strand
TTTTATCTCTGAACCCCTGCTTTTACTGCTAAGTCCATAGTTCTTAATTTTTTTTTTTTTTTTGACAGAGTCTCACTTTTGGTGCCCGGGCTAGAGTGCTATGGTGTCAGCTTAGCTCACAGCAACCTCAAACTCCTGGCCTCAAGTCATCCTTCTGTCTCAGCCTCTTGAGTAGCTGGGACTACAGGCATGTGCCAGCATGCCTGGCTAATTTTTCTTTCTATATATATTACTTGGCGGGTGGACATGATAAATAATGAGGATTGAGGACCAGATAAATGACTGGAAAAAAATACTTCCTGTTTCCTCAATACCAGCATCCATTTTAAGGGTATACCTGTAGACCTAGGTGTAAAATGGAAGCAAACTTTAGAAAGAAAAAAAAAAATCGCTGTCAGCCCCGTCAGAGGGTCCCTTCTTGTCTGGCTGACACTGGCACCGGTACTTAGGGGTCACCTAGTGGCCACTTTGATCAGACTTGGGGATGGGTAAAGTCAGGCCATGTTGGGAGCTTAAGAGTGGACCCCACCCCCACCCCAGGTGTGGAGGCCGGCTTTCAAATCTGCTACATTGTATGACAGGTTCTGCCTGGGCCCGCCAGCCCCAGGCGCCTCTAGCCTCCAGAGGGTCTCCGCCCAACCCCCTCCCTGTTGTCCCAGGGAGGGGCCCCTCCTCCTCCTCCCGCTCCCTGCCTGCCTCCCCGCCCCCACCGTAGGCCTCTGCCCAGGGTTTTTTGTTTTTTTTTTCTTTTCCCGGTTTCTGTTTTATCTTTGTTTATTTGTGTGTTTTTTTTAGGTTTATGGAATATCTTTTAAAAATTTAAATCACAGAAAGAATTCTACAACAACTTGTGACTTTTTATCCTAGGCTGAGAACAATGTATTTTCTCTTCCTGTGAATTTTATTGATTCCAAAGTATACATTTCTAAATGAATAGGGTGAGCAACACACTCCCGTGGGGCCTGTGTCAGTGGATAGGTGTCCGGGAGGGTCCCCTCCTGCAGCTTGTTGTGGTAGCTCAACATTTAGGAGAGGCAAATCATTCACTTCCCTAATGATCCTAGATGAGTCTGCTCAATTTTTTATGATGTCCTGGAAACATATAAAACACCCTTCCTACTTCACATAGCCCCGACCACAAAGTTTCTCCCAGGAAAAACTATTTAACATCATGAATTTCACAGTGCAATAGAGGGAATGGTCTAGAGAGAGGGCAAAAAAAATAAAGGACAGAGACATTTTGTGTCCTTTTAAAACCCCACCCCCCCCACCCCCTGATGTTGGAAATTTGTAGTCTGGCCTCTATCCCCAAGAGCAGTTCAATCTTTTCTTAAAACTCCAGAGCGGTCCCCAGCCCCACAGGCCTTGTTTTTGGCCCAGCTGAGACCAGTGAAGTGATTAACCACAATAATGGCTAAAGCGGAGAACCCTCCCTCTATGTATTTTTCAACAGACTTTTATTTATTCATTCATTCATTCATTCATGCATTTAATTTTTTGAGACAGAGTCTCACTTTGTTGCCCAGGCTAGAGTGAGTGCCATGGCGTCAGCCTAGCTCACGGCAACCTCAACCTCCTGGGCTCAAGCCATCCTCCTGCCTCAGCCTCCCAAGTAGCTAGGACTACAGGCAGTGTCATCATGCCTGGCTAATTTTTCTCTCTCTCTCTATTACTTGGCCAATTAATTTCTTTCTATTTATAGTAGAGATGGGGTCTTGCTCTTGCTCCCACTGATTTGAACTCCTGACCTCCAGCAATCCTTCCCCCTTGGCCTCCCAGAGAGCTAGGATTACAGGTGTGCTGGGCCTGAGAGAAATTTTTATCTCTCCCTCCCTGCTTATGTCTTTTATTCTGTCTATAGCAGACATAGAGAGAGAGATAGAGAGAGAGAGAGAGAGAGAGAGAGAGAGAGAGAGAGAGAGAGAGAGAGTGAGAGAGAGAAATTATTATCTCTCTCTCCCTGCTTTATCTGGTAAGTCCTTTTTTATGATTATTATTATTATCCTTTTTTTTGAGACAAAGTCTCACTTTTGGTGCCAGGGCTAGAGTGCTATGGCATCAGCTTAGCTCACAGCTACCTCAAACTCCTGGCCTCAAGTCATCCTTCTGTCTCAGCCTCTTGAGTAGCTGGGACTACAGGCATGTGCCAGCATGCCTGGCTAATTTTTCTTTCTATATATATTACTTGGCGGGTGGACATGATAAATAATGAGGATTGAGGACCAGATAAATGACTGGAAAAAAATACTTCCTGTTTCCTCAATACCAGCATCCATTTTAAGGGTATACCTGTAGACCTAGGTGTAAAATGGAAGCAAACTTTAGAAAGAAAAAAAAAATCGCTGTCAGCCCCGTCAGAGGGTCCCTTCTTGTCTGGCTGACACTGGCACCGGTACTTAGGGGTCACCTAGTGGCCACTTTGATCAGACTTGGGGATGGGTAAAGTCAGGCCATGTTGGGAGCTTAAGAGTGGACCCCACCCCCACCCCAGGTGTGGAGGCCGGCTTTCAAATCTGCTACATTGTATGACAGGTTCTGCCTGGGCCCGCCAGCCCCAGGCGCCTCTAGCCTCCAGAGGGTCTCCGCCCAACCCCCTCCCTGTTGTCCCAGGGAGGGGCCCCTCCTCCTCCTCCCGCTCCCTGCCTGCCTCCCCGCCCCCACCGTAGGCCTCTGCCCAGGGTTTTTTGTTTTTTTTTTCTTTTCCCGGTTTCTGTTTTATCTTTGTTTATTTGTGTGTTTTTTTTAGGTTTATGGAATATCTTTTAAAAATTTAAATCACAGAAAGAATTCTACAACAACTTGTGACTTTTTATCCTAGGCTGAGAACAATGTATTTTCTCTTCCTGTGAATTTTATTGATTCCAAAGTATACATTTCTAAATGAATAGGGTGAGCAACACACTCCCGTGGGGCCTGTGTCAGTGGATAGGTGTCCGGGAGGGTCCCCTCCTGCAGCTTGTTGTGGTAGCTCAACATTTAGGAGAGGCAAATCATTCATTTCCCTAATGATCCTAGATGAGTCTGCTCAATTTTTTATGATGTCCTGGAAACATATAAAACACCCTTCCTACTTCACATAGCCCCGACCACAAAGTTTCTCCCAGGAAAAACTATTTAACATCATGAATTTCACAGTGCAATAGAGGGAATGGTCTAGAGAGAGGGCAAAAAAAATAAAGGACAGAGACATTTTGTGTCCTTTTAAAACCCCACCCCCCCCACCCCCTGATGTTGGAAATTTGTAGTCTGGCCTCTATCCCCAAGAGCAGTTCAATCTTTTCTTAAAACTCCAGAGCGGTCCCCAGCCCCACAGGCCTTGTTTTTGGCCCAGCTGAGACCAGTGAAGTGATTAACCACAATAATGGCTAAAGCGGAGAACCCTCCCTCTATGTATTTTTTAACAGACTTTTATTTATTCATTCATTCATTCATTCATGCATTTAATTTTTTGAGACAGAGTCTCACTTTGTTGCCCAGGCTAGAGTGAGTGCCATGGCGTCAGCCTAGCTCACGGCAACCTCAACCTCCTGGGCTCAAGCCATCCTCCTGCCTCAGCCTCCCAAGTAGCTAGGACTACAGGCAGTGTCATCATGCCTGGCTAATTTTTCTCTCTCTCTCTATTACTTGGCCAATTAATTTCTTTCTATTTATAGTAGAGATGGGGTCTTGCTCTTGCTCCCACTGATTTGAACTCCTGACCTCCAGCAATCCTTCCCCCTTGGCCTCCCAGAGAGCTAGGATTACAGGTGTGCTGGGCCTGAGAGAAATTTTTATCTCTCCCTCCCTGCTTATGTCTTTTATTCTGTCTATAGCAGACATAGAGAGAGA
Organism: Microcebus murinus; assembly: GCF_040939455.1. Classification (NCBI taxonomy): domain Eukaryota; kingdom Metazoa; phylum Chordata; class Mammalia; order Primates; family Cheirogaleidae; genus Microcebus; species Microcebus murinus. The sequence continues at coordinate 51,172 of NW_027438985.1, read as the reverse complement.
GATAGAGAGAGAGAGAGAGAGAGAGAGAGAGAGAGAGAGAGAGAGAGAGAGTGAGAGAGAGAAATTATTATCTCTCTCTCCCTGCTTTATCTGGTAAGTCCTTTTTTATGATTATTATTATTATCCTTTTTTTTGAGACAAAGTCTCACTTTTGGTGCCAGGGCTAGAGTGCTATGGCATCAGCTTAGCTCACAGCTACCTCAAACTCCTGGGCTCAAGTGATCCTTCTGTTTCAGCCTCCTGAGTAGCTGGAACTAAAGACATGCACCACCATGCCCGGCCTATTATGTGTTTGTGTGTGTGTGTTTAGTTGGCCAATTAATTTCTTTCTATTTATAGTAGAGATGGTCTTGCTCTTCCTCAGGCTGGTTTTGAACTCCTATCCTTGAGCAATCCTCCTGCCTCAGCCTCCCAGAGAGCTAGGATTACAGCTGTACTGGGCCTGAGAGAAATTTTTATCTCTCCCTCCCTGCGTATCTCTTTTATTCTGTCTATAGCAGATTTATACAGAGAGAGAGGAATTTATATCTCTCCCTCCCTTCTTATTTCTTTTATTCTGTCTATAGCAGATTTAGAGAGAGAGAGAGAGAGAGAGAGAGAGAGAGAGAGAGTGAAATTTTTATCCCTCCATCCCTGCTTATCTCTTTTATTCTGTCTATAGCAGATTTATATATATAGAGAGAGAGAGAGACAGAGAGACACAGAGAGAGAGAGAGATATCAATCTATCCATTGCATTTCCTAGTCTTTAGGTGACTGGGCCTCAGCAGGGGAATGTGAATTGACAAAATTTGTGTTGCTAACAAATAAAACGCTGGGGTTCAAACTCTCCGTTTTCCCAATAAAACCTATCCCCCTACCAATCCTACTGTGCCACCTCTGGAGTGTGACCTGGTCGCCAGCCCAGCAAAGCCTCCTCCCACCCACCTCCTTGCTGTGACTTCTCCTTACCCCTTGTCTTTTCCTTGCTAGCTCCCCTCACTTTAGGGGTCCACTTAACTGGATCTCAAGCTTGACTCCACTTTTATCATGTTAATGTCTCCCTCTGACCAAAGTTCTCTTGCATTCCAAAACGTTTGACTGAAACTGTCATTCAGTATTCAATCCGGGGTCCACCTCATGTATCAGTGCTCTGGGCCAGTTCCTGGACAAAAGAACACTTTGGAGAAAATCACAGAAAACAGATGTGGCCTCCTTCCACTGTATGCTGGTTTAGAGCCTCATGAGTCTATCTGATCATTCCCCCAAAATTTAATAGATTGCCACGAACATACATAAAATTGAAATTCATATCATCCACAAAAACTAGCTCACAGCAACCTCAACCTCCTGGGCTCAAGCAATCCTCCTGGTTCAGCCTCCCAAACAGCTGGGACTACAGGGATGTGTCGCCACGCCTGGCTCATTTTTCTTTCTATATATATTACTTGGCCAATTAATTTCTTTGTGTTTATAGTAGAGATGGGGTTTTGCTCTTGCTCAGGCTGGTTTGAACTCCTGACTTCCAGCAATCCTGCTGCCTCAGTCTCCCAGAGAGCTAGGACTACAGGTGTGTTGGGCCTGAGAAAAATTTTATCTCTCCCTCCCTGCTTATCTCTTTAATTCTGTCTATAGCAGATTTCTGTATATATATATATATATATGGAGAGAGAGAGACATAGAGGAATTTTTATCTCTCCCTCCCTTCTTATCTCTTTTATTTTGTCTATAGCAGATTTATATATATATACACAGAGAGAGAGAGAGAGAAATTTTTATCTCTCCATCCCAGCTTATCTCTTTTATTCTGTCTATAGCAGATTTAGAGAGAGAGAGAGAGAATTTATATCTCTCCCTCCCTTCTTATCTCTTTTATTCTGTCTATAGCAGATTTATATATATATATGTAGAGAGAGAGAGAGAGAGTGAAATTTTTATCTCTCCATCCCTGCTTATCTCTTTTATTCTGTCTATAGCAGATTTATATATATATATATATAGAGAGAGAGAGAGAATTTATATCTCTCCCTCCCTTCTTATCTCTTTTATTCTGTCAATAGCAGATTTATATATATATATATATAGAGAGAGAGAGACAGAGAGACAGAGAGACAGAGAGACAGAGGAATTCATATCTCTCCCTCCCTTCTTATCTCTTTTATTCTGTCTATAGCAGATTTATATATATACATATATATATAGAGAGAGAGAGAGTGAGAGAGGAATTTATATCTCTCCCTCCCTGCTTATCTCTTTTATTCTGTCTATAGCAGATTTATATATATAGAGAGAGAGAGAGAGAGAATTTATATCTCTCCCTCCCTTCTTATCTCTTTTATTCTGTCAATAGCAGATTTATATATATAGAGAGAGAGACAGAGAGACAGAGAGACAGAGGAATTCATATCTCTCCCTCCCTTCTTATCTCTTTTATTCTGTCTATACCAGATTTATATATATATATATATAGAGAGAGAGAGAGAGAGTGAGTGAAATTCTTATATCTCCATCCCAGCTTATCTCTTTTATTCTGTCTATAGCAGATATATATATATATATATATAGAGAGAGAGAGACAGAGACAGAGACAGAAAGAGAGAGAGAGGAATTTATATCTCTCCCTCCCTTCTTATCTCTTTTATTCTGTCTATAGCAGATTTATATATATATACACAGAGAGAGAGAGAAAGAGAGAGAGAGTGAAATATTTATCTCTCCCTCCCTGCTTATCTATTTTATTCTGTCTATAGCAGATTTATATATATACACAGAGAGAGAGAGAGAGAGAGTGAAATTTTTATCTCTCCCTCCCTGCTTATCTCTTTTATTCTGTCTATAGCAGATTTATATATATACACAGAGAGAGAGAGAGAGTGAAATTTTTAACTCTCCCTCCCTGCTTATCTCTTTTATTCTGTCTATAGCAGATTTATATATATATAGAGAGAGAGAGAGAGAGAGGAATTTATATCTCTCCCTCCCTTTTTATTTCTTTTATTCTGTCTATAGCAGATTTATATATATATATATATATAGAGAGAGAGAGAGAGTGAGTGAAATTTTTATCTCTCCATCCCTGCTTATCTCTTTTATTCTGTCTATAGCAGATCTCTCTCTCTCCATATATATATACATAGAGAGAGAGAGAGAGAGAGTGAGTGAAATTTTATCTCTCCATCCCTGCTTATCTCTTTTATTCTGTCTATAGCAGATTTTTATATATATATATATAGAGAGAGAGAGAGAGGAATTTTTATCTCTCCCTCCCTTCTTATCTCTTATATTCTCTCTATAGCAGATTTATATATATACACATACATACAGAGAGAGAGAGAGAGTGAAATTTTTATCTCTGAATCCCTGCTTTTACTGCTAAGTCCATAGTTCTTAATTTTTTTTTTTTTTTTTTGACAGAGTCTCACTTTTGGTGCCCGGGCTAGAGTGCTATGGTGTCAGCTTAGCTCACAGCAACCTCAAACTCCTGGCCTCAAGTCATCCTTCTGTCTCAGCCTCTTGAGTAGCTGGGACTACAGGCATGTGCCAGCATGCCTGGCTAATTTTTCTTTCTATATATATTACTTGGCGGGTGGACATGATAAATAATGAGGATTGAGGACCAGATAAATGACTGGAAAAAAATACTTCCTGTTTCCTCAATACCAGCATCCATTTTAAGGGTATACCTGTAGACCTAGGTGGAAAATGGAGGCAAGCTTTAGAAAGAAAAAAAAAAAATCGCTGTCAGCCCCGTCAGAGGGTCCCCTCTTGTCTGGCTGACACTGGCACTGGTACTTAGGGGTCACCTAGTGGCCACTTTGATCAGACTTGGGGATGGGTAAAGTCAGGCCATGTTGGGAGCTTAAGAGTGGACCCCACCCCCACCCCAGGTGTGGAGGCCGGCTTTCAAATCTGCTACATTGTATGACAGGTTCTGCCTGGGCCCGCCAGCCCCAGGCGCCTCTAGCCTCCAGAGGGTCTCCGCCCAACCCCCTCCCTGTTGTCCCAGGGAGGGGCCCCTCCTCCTCCTCCCGCTCCCTGCCTGCCTCCCCGCCCCCACCGTAGGCCTCTGCCCAGGGTTTTTTTTTTTTTTTCTTTTCCCGGTTTCTGTTTAATCTTTGTTTTTTTGTGTTTTTTTTTAGGTTTATGGAATATCGTTTAAAAATTTAAATCACAGAATCAATTCTACAACAACTTGTGACTTTTTATCCTAGGCTGAGAACAATGTATTTTCTCTTCCTGTGAATTTTATTTTATGGATTCCAAAGTATACATTTCTAAATGAATAGGGTGAGCAACACACTCCCGTGGGGCCTGTGTCAGTGGATAGGTGTCCGGGAGGGTCCCCTCCTGCAGCTTGTTGTGGTAGCTCAACATTTAGGAGAGGCAAATCATTCACTTCCCTAATGATCCTAGATGAGTCTGCTCAATTTTTTATGATGTCCTGGAAACATATAAAACACCCTTCCTACTTCACGTAGCCCCGACCACAAAGTTTCTCCCAGGAAAAACTATTTAACATCATGAATTTCACAGTGTAATAGAGGGAATGGTCTAGAGAGAGGGCAAAAAAAATAAAGGACAGAGACATTTTGTGTCCTTTTAAAACTCCACCCCCCCCACCCTCTGATGTTGGAAATTTGTAGTCTGGCCTCTATCCCCAAGAGCAGTTCAATCTTTTCTTAAAACTCCAGAGCGGTCCCCAGCCCCACAGGCCTTGTTTTTGGCCCAGCTGAGACCAGTGAAGTGATTAACCACAATAATGGCTAAAGCGGAGAACCCTCCCTCTATGTATTTTTTAACAGACTTTTATTTATTCATTCATTCATTCATTCATGCATGCATTTAATTTTTTGAGACAGAGTCTCACTTTGTTGCCCAGGCTAGAGTGAGTGCCATGGCGTCAGCCTAGCTCACGGCAACCTCAACCTCCTGGGCTCAAGCCATCCTCCTGCCTCAGCCTCCCAAGTAGCTAGGACTACAGGCAGTGTCATCATGCCTGGCTAATTTTTCTCTCTCTCTCTATTACTTGGCCAATTAATTTCTTTCTATTTATAGTAGAGACGGGGTCTTGCTCTTGCTCCCACTGATTTGAACTCCTGACCTCCAGCAATCCTTCCCCCTTGGCCTCCCAGAGAGCTAGGATTACAGGTGTGCTGGGCCTGAGAGAAATTTTTATCTCTCCCTCCCTGCTTATGTCTTTTATTCTGTCTATAGCAGACGTAGAGAGAGAGAGAGAGAGAGAGAGACAGAGAGAGTGAGAGAGAGAAATTATTATCTCTCCCTCCCTGCTTTATCTGGTAAGTCCTTTTTTATGATTATTATTATTATTCTTTTTTTTGAGACAGAGTCTCACTTTTGGTGCCAGGGCTAGAGTGCTATGGCGTCAGCTTAGCTCACAGCTACCTCAAACTCCTGGGCTCAAGTGATCCTTCTGTTTCAGCCTCCTGAGTAGCTGGAACTACAGACATGCACCACCATGCCCGGCCTATTATGTGTTTGTGTGTGTGTGTTTAGTTGGCCAATTAATTTCTTTCTATTTATAGTAGAGATGGTCTTGCTCTTCCTCAGGCTGGTTTTGAACTCCTATCCTTGAGCAATCCTCCTGCCTCAGCCTCCCAGAGAGCTAGGATTACAGCTGTACTGGGCCTGAGAGAAATTTTTATCTCTCCCTCCCTGCTTATCTCTTTTATTCTGTCTATAGCAGATTTATACAGAGAGAGAGGAATTTATATCTCTCCCTCCCTTCTTATTTCTTTTATTCTGTCTATAGCAGATTTAGAGAGAGAGAGAGAGAGTGAGTGAAATTTTTATCCCTCCATCCCTGCTTATCTCTTTTATTCTGTCTATAGCAGATTTATATATATCGAGAGAGAGAGAGAGAGAGAGAGACAGAGAGACAGAGACACAGAGAGAGACAGAGATATCAATCTATCCATTGCATTTCCTAGTCTTTAGGTGACTGGGCCTCAGCAAGGGAATGTGAATTGACAAAATTTGTGTTGCTAACAAATAAAACGCTGGGGTTCAAACTCTCCATTTTCCCAATAAAACCTATCCCCCTACCAATCATACTGTGCCACCTCTGGAGTGTGACCTGGTCGCCAGCCCAGCAAAGCCTCCTCCCACCTCCTTGCTGTGACTTCTCCTTACCCCTTGTCTTTTCCTTGCTAGCTCCCCTCACTTTAGGGGTCCACTTAACTGGATCTCAAGCTTGACTCCACTTTTATCATGTTAATGTCTCCCTCTGACCAAAGTTCTCTTGCATTCCAAAATGTTTTACTGAAACTGTCATTCAGTATTCAATCCGGGGTCCACCTCATTTATCAGTTCTCTGGGCCAGTTCCTGAAGAAAAGAACACTTTGGAGAAAATCACAGAAAATATATACAGAGAGAGAGAGAGAGAGCGAGAGAGAGAGAGAAACAGAGAGAGAGAGAGAGAAATTATTATCTCTCCCTCCCTGCTTTTTCTGGAAAGTAAGACCTTTTTTATTATTATTAATTTTTTCTTTTTTTTTGAGACAGAGTCTCACTTTTAGGGCCCGGGCTAGGGTGCTATGGCTTCAGACTAGCTCACAGCAACCTCAACCTCCTAGGCTCAAGCAATCCTCCTGCCTCAGCCTCCCAAACAGCTGGGACTACAGGGATATGCCGCCACGCCTGGCTCATTTTTCTTTCTATATATATTACTTGGCCAATTAATTTCTTTGTGTTTATAGTAGAGATGGGGTTTTGCTCTTGCTCAGGCTGGTTTGAACTCCTGACTTCCTGCAATCCTGCTGCCTCAGTCTCCCAGAGAGCTAGGACTACAGGTGTGCTGGGCCTGAGAAAAATTTTTATCTCTTCCTCCCTGCTTATCTCTTTAATTCTGTCTATAGCAGATTTATATATATATACACAGAGAGAGAGAGAAAGAGAGAGAGAGTGAAATATTTATCTCTCCCTCCCTGCTTATCTCTTTTATTCTGTCTATAGCAGATTTATATATATATATATATATATATGGAGAGAGAGAGAGAGAGTGAAATTTTTATCTCTCCCTCCCTTCTTATCTCTTTTATTCTGTCTATAGCAGATTTATATATATACAGAGAGAGAGAGAGTGAAATTTTTATCTCTCCCTCCCTGCTTATCTCTTTTATTCTGTCTATAGCAGATTTATATATATATATATAGAGAGAGAGAGAATTTATATCTCTCCCTCCCTTCTTATCTCTTTTATTCTGTCAATAGCAGATTTATATATAGAGAGAGAGAGAGACAGAGAGACAGAGGAATTCATATCTCTCCCTCCCTTCTTATCTCTTTTATTCTGTCTATAGAAGATATATATATATATATATAGAGAGAGAGAGAGAGAGAGAGAGTGAAATTCTTATCTCTCCATCCCAGCTTATCTCTTTTATTCTGTCTATAGCAGATATATATATATATATATATATATAGACAGAGAGAGAGACAGAGAGAGAGAGAGAGAGGAATTTATATCTCTCCCTCCCTTCTTATCTCTTTTATTCTGTCTATAGCAGATTTATATATATATACACAGAGAGAGAGAGAAAGAGAGAGAGAGTGAAATATTTATCTCTCCCTCCCTGCTTATCTCTTTTATTCTGTCTATAGCAGATTTATATATATATATGTATATGGAGAGAGAGAGAGAGTGAAATTTTTATCTCTACCTCCCTTCTTATCTCTTTTATTCTGTCTATAGCAGATTTATATATATACACAGAGAGAGAGAGAGTGAAATTTTTATCTCTCCCTCCCTGCTTATCTCTTTTATTCTGTCTATAGCAGATTTATATATATATATATATAGAGAGAGAGAGAGAGGAATTTATATCTCTCCCTCCCTTTTTATTTCTTTTATTCTGTCTATAGCAGATTTATATATATATATAGAGAGAGAGAGAGAGAGAGTGAGTGAAATTTTTATCTCTCCATCCCTGCTTATCTCTTTTATTCTGTCTATAGCAGATCTCTCTCTCTCCATATATATATACATAGAGAGAGAGAGAGAGAGAGAGAGAGAGTGAGTGAAATTTTATCTCTCCATCCCTGCTTATCTCTTTTATTCTGTCTATAGCAGATTTTTATATATATATATAGAGAGAGAGAGAGAGAGAGGAATTTTTATCTCTCCCTCCCTTCTTATCTCTTATATTCTCTCTATAGCAGATTTATATATATACACATACATACAGAGAGAGAGAGAGAGTGAAATTTTTATCTCTGAATCCCTGCTTTTACTGCTAAGTCCATAGTTCTTAATTTTTTTTTTTTTTTTTGACAGAGTCTCACTTTTGGTGCCCGGGCTAGAGTGCTATGGTGTCAGCTTAGCTCACAGCAACCTCAAACTCCTGGCCTCAAGTCATCCTTCTGTCTCAGCCTCTTGAGTAGCTGGGACTACAGGCATGTGCCAGCATGCCTGGCTAATTTTTCTTTCTATATATATTACTTGGCGGGTGGACATGATAAATAATGAGGATTGAGGACCAGATAAATGACTGGAAAAAAATACTTCCTGTTTCCTCAATACCAGCATCCATTTTAAGGGTATACCTGTAGACCTAGGTGGAAAATGGAGGCAAGCTTTAGAAAGGAAAAAAAAAAATCTCTGTCAGCCCCGTCAGAGGGTCCCCTCTTGTCTGGCTGACACTGGCACTGGTACTTAGGGGTCACATAGTGGCCACTTTGATCAGACTTGGGGGATGGGTAAAGTCAGGCCATGTTGGGAGCTTAAGAGTGGACCCCACCCCCACCCCAGGTGTGGAGGCCGGCTTTCAAATCTGCTACATTGTATGACAGGTTCTGCCTGGGCCCGCCAGCCCCAGGCGCCTCTAGCCTCCAGAGGGTCTCCGCCCAACCCCCTCCCTGTTGTCCCAGGGAGGGGCCCCTCCTCCTCCTCCCGCTCCCTGCCTGCCTCCCCGCCCCCACCGTAGGCCTCTGCCCAGGGTTTTTTTTTTTTTTTCTTTTCCCGGTTTCTGTTTAATCTTTGTTTTTTTGTGTTTTTTTTTAGGTTTATGGAATATCGTTTAAAAATTTAAATCACAGAATCAATTCTACAACAACTTGTGACTTTTTATCCTAGGCTGAGAACAATGTATTTTCTCTTCCTGTGGATTTTATTTTATGGATTCCAAAGTATACATTTCTAAATGAATAGGGTGAGCAACACACTCCCGTGGGGCCTGTGTCAGTGGATAGGTGTCCGGGAGGGTCCCCTCCTGCAGCTTGTTGTGGTAGCTCAACATTTAGGAGAGGCAAATCATTCATTTCCCTAATGATCCTAGATGAGTCTGCTCAATTTTTTATGATGTCCTGGAAACATATAAAACACCCTTCCTACTTCACGTAGCCGACCACAAAGTTTCTCCCAGGAAAAACTATTTAACATCATGAATTTCACAGTGTAATAGAGGGAATGGTCTAGAGAGAGGGCAAAAAAAATAAAGGACAGAGACATTTTGTGTCCTTTTAAAACTCCAACCCCCCACCCCCTGATGTTGGAAATTTGGAGTCTGGCCTCTATCCCCAAGAGCAGTTCAATCTTTTCTTAAAACTCCAGAGCGGTGGGTCCCCAGCCCCACAGGCCTTGTTTTTGGCCCAGCTGAGACCAGTGAAGTGATTAACCACAATAATGGCTAAAGCGGAGAACCCTCCCTCTATGTATTTTTTAACATACTTTTATTCATTCATTCATTCATGCATGCATGTATGCATGCATTTAATTTTTTGAGACAGAGTCTCAATTTGTTGCCCAGGCTAGAGTGAGTGCCATGGCGTCAGCCTAGCTCACGGCAACCTCAACTTCCTGGGCTCAAGCCATCCTCCTGCCTCAGTCTCCCAAGTAGCTGGGACTACAGGCAGTGTCATCATGCCTGGCTAATTTTTCTCTGTCTCTCTCTATTACTTGGCCAATTAATTTCTTTCTATTTATAGTAGAGATGGGGTCTTCCTCTTGCTCAGGCTGGTTTGAATTCCTGACCTCCAGCAATCCTCCCACCTTGGCCTCCCAGAGCTAGGATTGCAGCTGTGCTGGGCCTGAGAGAAATTTTTATGTCTCCCTCCCTGCTTATCTCTTTTCTCTTTTATTCTGTCTATAGCAGACATTCTGTCTATAGCAGCAGTGTGATGGGGTCGCCAGCCCAGCAAAGCCTCCTCCCACCCACCTCCTTGCTGTGACTTCTCCTTACCCCTTGTCTTTTCCTTGCTAGCTCGCCTCACTTTAGGGGTCCACTTAACTGGATCTCAAGCTTGACTCCACTTTTATCATGTTAATGTCTCCCTCTGACCAAAGTTCTCTTGCATTCCAAAATGTTTTACTGAAACTGTCATTCAGTATTCAATCCGGGGTCCACCTCATGTATCAGTTCTCTGGGCCAGTTCCTGAAGAAAAGAACACTTTGGAGAAAATCACAGAAAATATATACAGAGAGAGAGAGAGAGAGAGAGAGAAACAGAGAGAGAGAGAGAGAGAAATTATTATCTCTCCCTCCCTGCTTTTTCTGGAAAGTAAGACCTTTTTTATTATTATTAATTTTTTCTTTTTTTTTGAGACAGAGTCTCACTTTTAGGGCCCGGGCTAGGGTGTTATGGCTTCAGACTAGCTCACAGCAACCTCAACCTCCTAGGCTCAAGCAATCCTCCTGCCTCAGCCTCCCAAACAGCTGGGACTATAGGGATATGCCGCCACGCCTGGCTCATTTTTCTTTCTATATATATTACTTGGCCAATTAATTTCTTTGTGTTTATAGTAGAGATGGGGTTTTGCTCTTGCTCAGGCTGGTTTGAACTCCTGACCTCCTGCAATCCTGCTGCCTCAGTCTCCCAGAGAGCTAGGACTACAGGTGTGCTGGGCCTGAGAAAAATTTTATCTCTCCCTCCCTGCTTATCTCTTTAATTCTGTCTATAGCAGATTTATATATATATACACAGAGAGAGAGAGAAAGAGAGAGAGAGTGAAATATTTATCTCTCCCTCCCTGCTTATCTCTTTTATTCTGTCTATAGCAGATTTATATATATATATATATATATATATGGAGAGAGAGAGAGTGAAATTTTTATCTCTCCCTCCCTTCTTATCTCTTTTATTCTGTCTATAGCAGATTTATATATATATATATATAGAGAGAGAGAGAGACAGAGAGACAGAGAGACAGAGGAATTCATATCTCTCCCTCCCTTCTTATCTCTTTTATTCTGTCTATAGCAGATTTATATATATACATATATATAGAGAGAGAGAGAGAGTGAGAGAGGAATTAATATCTCTCCCTCCCTGCTTATCTCTTTTATTCGGTCTATAGCAGATTTATATATATACACAGAGAGAGAGAGAGAGAGTGAAATTTTTATCTCTCCATCCCTGCTTATCTCTTTTATTCTGTCTATAGCAGATTTATATATATATATATAGAGAGAGAGAGAATTTATATCTCTCCCTCCCTTCTTATCTCTTTTATTCTGTCAATAGCAGATTTATATATATATAGAGAGAGAGAGAGAGAGAGAGACAGAGAGACAGAGGAATTCATATCTCTCCCTCCCTTCTTATCTCTTTTATTCTGTCTATAGCAGATTTATATATATATATATAGAGAGAGAGAGAGAGAGTGAGTGAAATTCTTATCTCTCCATCCCAGCTTATCTCTTTTATTCTGTCTATAGCAGATATATATATAGAGAGAGAGAGAGAGACAGAGACAGAGAGAGAGAGAGAGAGAGAGAGAGGAATTTATATCTCTCCCTCCCTTCTTATCTCTTTTATTCTGTCTATAGCAGATTTATATATATATGCACAGAGAGAGAGAGAAAGAGAGAGAGAGTGAAATATTTATCTCTCCCTCCCTGCTTATCTCTTTTATTCTGTCTATAGCAGATTTATATATATACACAGAGAGAGAGAGAGAGAGAGTGAAATTTTTCTCTCTCCCTCCCTGCTTATCTCTTTTATTCTGTCTATAGCAGATTTATATATATACACAGAGAGAGAGAGAGAGAGTGAAATTTTTATCTCTCCCTCCCTGCTTATCTCTTTTATTCTGTCTATAGCAGATTTATATATATATATATGGAGAGAGAGAGAGAGAGAGAGGAATTCATATCTCTCCCTCCCTTTTTATTTCTTTTATTCTGTCTATAGCAGATTTATATATATATATAGAGAGAGAGAGAGAGAGTGAAATTTTTATCTCTCCATCCCTGCTTATCTCTTTTATTCTGTCTATAGCAGATCTCTCTCTCTCCATATATATATACATAGAGAGAGAGAGAGAGAGTGAGTGAAATTTTATCTCTCCATCCCTGCTTATCTCTTTTATTCTGTCTATAGCAGATTTATATATATATATATATATATAGAGAGAGAGAGAGAGAGAGAGAGAGGAATTTTTATCTCTCCCTTCCTTCTTATCTCTTTTATTCTCTCTATAGCAGATTTATATATATACACATACATACAGAGAGAGAGAGAGAGTGAAATTTTTATCTCTGAATCCCTGCTTTTACTGCTAAGTCCATAGTTCTCAATTTTTTTTTTTTTTTTTTGACAGAGTCTCACTTTTGGTGCCCGGGCTAGAGTGCTATGGTGTCAGCTTAGCTCACAGCAACCTCAAACTCCTGGGCTCAAGTCATCCTTCTGTCTCAGCCTCTTGAGTAGCTGGGACTACAGGCATGTGCCAGAATGCCTGGCTAATTTTTCTTTCTATATATATTACTTGGCGGGTGGACATGATAAATAATGAGGATTGAGCACCAGATAAATGACTGGAAAAAAATACTTCCTGTTTCCTCAATACCAGCATCCATTTTAAGGGTATACCTGTAGACCTAGGTGTAAAATGGAAGCAAACTTTAGAAAGAAAAAAAAAAAAATCGCTGTCAGCCCCGTCAGAGGGTCCCTTCTTGTCTGGCTGACACTGGCACCGGTACTTAGGGGTCACCTAGTGGCCACTTTGATCAGACTTGGGGATGGGTAAAGTCAGGCCATGTTGGGAGCTTAAGAGTGGACCCCACCCCCACCCCAGGTGTGGAGGCCGGCTTTCAAATCTGCTACATTGTATGACAGGTTCTGCCTGGGCCCGCCAGCCCCAGGCGCCTCTAGCCTCCAGAGGGTCTCCGCCCAACCCCCTCCCTGTTGTCCCAGGGAGGGGCCCCTCCTCCTCCTCCTCCTCCCGCTCCCTGCCTGCCTCCCCGCCCCCAGCGTAGGCCTCTGCCCAGGGTTTTTTTTTTTTTTTTTCTTTTCCCGGTTTGTGTTTTATCTTGTTTTTTTTGGGTATTTTTGTGTGTTTTTTTTAGGTTTATGGAATATCGTTTAAAAATTTAAATCACAGAATCAATTCTACAACAACTTGTGACTTTTTATCCTAGGCTGAGAACAATGTATTTTCTCTTCCTGTGGATTTTATTTTATGGATTCCAAAGTATACATTTCTAAATGAATAGGGTGAGCAACACACTCCCGTGGGGCCTGTGTCAGTGGATAGGTGTCCGGGAGGGTCCCCTCCTGCAGCTTGTTGTGGTAGCTCAACATTTAGGAGAGGCAAATCATTCATTTCCCTAATGATCCTAGATGAGTCTGCTCAATTTTTTATGATGTCCTGGAAACATATAAAACACCCTTCCTACTTCACGTAGCCGACCACAAAGTTTCTCCCAGGAAAAACTATTTAACATCATGAATTTCACAGTGTAATAGAGGGAATGGTCTAGAGAGAGGGCAAAAAAAATAAAGGACAGAGACATTTTGTGTCCTTTTAAAACTCCAACCCCCCACCCCCTGATGTTGGAAATTTGGAGTCTGGCCTCTATCCCCAAGAGCAGTTCAATCTTTTCTTAAAACTCCAGAGCGGTGGGTCCCCAGCCCCACAGGCCTTGTTTTTGGCCCAGCTGAGACCAGTGAAATGATTAACCACAATAATGGCTAAAGCGGAGAACCCTCCCTCTATGTATTTTTTAACATACTTTTATTCATTCATTCATTCATGCATGCATGTATGCATGCATTTAATTTTTTGAGACAGAGTCTCAATTTGTTGCCCAGGCTAGAGTGAGTGCCATGGCGTCAGCCTAGCTCACGGCAACCTCAACTTCCTGGGCTCAAGCCATCCTCCTGCCTCAGTCTCCCAAGTAGCTGGGACTACAGGCAGTGTCATCATGCCTGGCTAATTTTTCTCTGTCTCTCTCTATTACTTGGCCAATTAATTTCTTTCTATTTATAGTAGAGATGGGGTCTTCCTCTTGCTCAGGCTGGTTTGAATTCCTGACCTCCAGCAATCCTCCCACCTTGGCCTCCCAGAGCTAGGATTGCAGCTGTGCTGGGCCTGAGAGAAATTTTTATGTCTCCCTCCCTGCTTATCTCTTTTCTCTTTTATTCTGTCTATAGCAGACATTCTGTCTATAGCAGCAGTGTGATGGGGTCGCCAGCCCAGCAAAGCCTCCTCCCACCTCCTTGCTGTGACTTCTCCTTACCCCTTGTCTTTTCCTTGCTAGCTCGCCTCACTTTAGGGGTCCACTTAACTGGATCTCAAGCTTGACTCCACTTTTATCATGTTAATGTCTCCCTCTGACCAAAGTTCTCTTGCATTCCAAAATGTTTTACTGAAAGTGTCATTCAGTATTCAATCCGGGGTCCACCTCATGTATCAGTTCTCTGGGCCAGTTCCTGAAGAAAAGAACACTTTGGAGAAAATCACAGAAAATATATACAGAGAGAGAGAGAGAGAGAGAGAGAAACAGAGAGAGAGAGAGAGAGAAATTATTATCTCTCCCTCCCTGCTTTTTCTGGAAAGTAAGACCTTTTTTATTATTATTAATTTTTTCTTTTTTTTTGAGACAGAGTCTCACTTTTAGGGCCCGGGCTAGGGTGCTATGGCTTCAGACTAGCTCACAGCAACCTCAACCTCCTAGGCTCAAGCAATCCTCCTGCCTCAGCCTCCCAAACAGCTGGGACTATAGGGATATGCCGCCACGCCTGGCTCATTTTTCTTTCTATATATATTACTTGGCCAATTAATTTCTTTGTGTTTATAGTAGAGATGGGGTTTTGCTCTTGCTCAGGCTGGTTTGAACTCCTGACCTCCTGCAATCCTGCTGCCTCAGTCTCCCAGAGAGCTAGGACTACAGGTGTGCTGGGCCTGAGAAAAATTTTATCTCTCCCTCCCTGCTTATCTCTTTAATTCTGTCTATAGCAGATTTATATATATATACACAGAGAGAGAGAGAAAGAGAGAGAGAGTGAAATATTTATCTCTCCCTCCCTGCTTATCTCTTTTATTCTGTCTATAGCAGATTTATATATATATATATATATATATATATATATATGGAGAGAGAGAGAGTGAAATTTTTATCTCTCCCTCCCTTCTTATCTCTTTTATTCTGTCTATAGCAGATTTATATATATATATAGAGAGAGAGAGAGAGACAGAGAGACAGAGGAATTCATATCTCTCCCTCCCTTCTTATCTCTTTTATTCTGTCTATAGCAGATTTATATATATACATATATATAGAGAGAGAGAGAGAGTGAGAGAGGAATTAATATCTCTCCCTCCCTGCTTATCTCTTTTATTCGGTCTATAGCAGATTTATATATATACACAGAGAGAGAGAGAGAGAGTGAAATTTTTATCTCTCCATCCCTGCTTATCTCTTTTATTCTGTCTATAGCAGATTTATATATATATATAGAGAGAGAGAGAGAATTTATATCTCTCCCTCCCTTCTTATCTCTTTTATTCTGGCAATAGCAGATTTATATATATATATATAGAGAGAGAGAGAGACAGACAGAGAGACAGAGGAATTCATATCTCTCCCTCCCTTCTTATCTCTTTTATTCTGTCTATAGCAGATTTATATATATATATATAGAGAGAGAGAGAGAGAGAGAGTGAGTGAAATTCTTATCTCTCCATCCCAGCTTATCTCTTTTATTCTGTCTATAGCAGATATATATATATATAGAGAGAGAGAGACAGAGACAGAGAGAGAGAGAGAGAGAGAGGAATTTATATCTCTCCCTCCCTTCTTATCTCTTTTATTCTGTCTATAGCAGATTTATATATATATACACAGAGAGAGAGAGAAAGAGAGAGAGAGTGAAATATTTATCTCTCCCTCCCTGCTTATCTCTTTTATTCTGTCTATAGCAGATTTATATATATACACAGAGAGAGAGAGAGAGAGAGTGAAATTTTTCTCTCTCCCTCCCTGCTTATCTCTTTTATTCTGTCTATAGCAGATTTATATATATACACAGAGAGAGAGAGAGAGAGTGAAATTTTTATCTCTCCCTCCCTGCTTATCTCTTTTATTCTGTCTATAGCAGATTTATATATATATATATGGAGAGAGAGAGAGAGAGAGAGGAATTTATATCTCTCCCTCCCTTTTTATTTCTTTTATTCTGTCTATAGCAGATTTATATATATATATAGAGAGAGAGAGAGAGAGTGAGTGAAATTTTTATCTCTCCATCCCTGCTTATCTCTTTTATTCTGTCTATAGCAGATCTCTCTCTCTCCATATATATATACATAGAGAGAGAGAGAGAGAGTGAGTGAAATTTTATCTCTCCATCCCTGCTTATCTCTTTTATTCTGTCTATAGCAGATTTATATATATATATATATATATATATATAGAGAGAGAGAGAGAGAGAGGAATTTTTATCTCTCCCTTCCTTCTTATCTCTTTTATTCTCTCTATAGCAGATTTATATATATACACATACATACAGAGAGAGAGAGAGAGTGAAATTTTTATCTCTGAATCCCTGCTTTTACTGCTAAGTCCATAGTTCTCAATTTTTTTTTTTTTTTTTGACAGAGTCTCACTTTTGGTGCCCGGGCTAGAGTGCTATGGTGTCAGCTTAGCTCACAGCAACCTCAAACTCCTGGGCTCAAGTCATCCTTCTGTCTCAGCCTCTTGAGTAGCTGGGACTACAGGCATGTGCCAGAATGCCTGGCTAATTTTTCTTTCTATATATATTACTTGGCGGGTGGACATGATAAATAATGAGGATTGAGCACCAGATAAATGACTGGAAAAAAATACTTCCTGTTTCCTCAATACCAGCATCCATTTTAAGGGTATACCTGTAGACCTAGGTGGAAAATGGAGGCAAGCTTTAGAAAGAAAAAAAAAAATCGCTGTCAGCCCCGTCAGAGGGTCCCCTCTTGTCTGGCTGACACTGGCACTGGTACTTAGGGGTCACATAGTGGCCACTTTGATCAGACTTGGGGGATGGGTAAAGTCAGGCCATGTTGGGAGCTTAAGAGTGGACCCCACCCCCACCCCAGGTGTGGAGGCCGGCTTTCAAATCTGCTACATTGTATGACAGGTTCTGCCTGGGCCCGCCAGCCCCAGGCGCCTCTAGCCTCCAGAGGGTCTCCGCCCAACCCCCTCCCTGTTGTCCCAGGGAGGGGCCCCTCCTCCTCCTCCTCCTCCCGCTCCCTGCCTGCCTCCCCGCCCCCAGCGTAGGCCTCTGCCCAGGGTTTTTTTTTTTTTTTTTTTCTTTTCCCGGTTTGTGTTTTATCTTGTTTTTTTTGGGTATTTTTGTGTGTTTTTTTTAGGTTTATGGAATATCGTTTAAAAATTTAAATCACAGAATCAATTCTACAACAACTTGTGACTTTTTATCCTAGGCTGAGAACAATGTATTTTCTCTTCCTGTGGATTTTATTTTATGGATTCCAAAGTATACATTTCTAAATGAATAGGGTGAGCAACACACTCCCGTGGGGCCTGTGTCAGTGGATAGGTGTCCGGGAGGGTCCCCTCCTGCAGCTTGTTGTGGTAGCTCAACATTTAGGAGAGGCAAATCATTCATTTCCCTAATGATCCTAGATGAGTCTGCTCAATTTTTTATGATGTCCTGGAAACATATAAAACACCCTTCCTACTTCACGTAGCCGACCACAAAGTTTCTCCCAGGAAAAACTATTTAACATCATGAATTTCACAGTGTAATAGAGGGAATGGTCTAGAGAGAGGGCAAAAAAAATAAAGGACAGAGACATTTTGTGTCCTTTTAAAACTCCAACCCCCCACCCCCTGATGTTGGAAATTTGGAGTCTGGCCTCTATCCCCAAGAGCAGTTCAATCTTTTCTTAAAACTCCAGAGCGGTGGGTCCCCAGCCCCACAGGCCTTGTTTTTGGCCCAGCTGAGACCAGTGAAATGATTAACCACAATAATGGCTAAAGCGGAGAACCCTCCCTCTATGTATTTTTTAACATACTTTTATTCATTCATTCATTCATGCATGCATGTATGCATGCATTTAATTTTTTGAGACAGAGTCTCAATTTGTTGCCCAGGCTAGAGTGAGTGCCATGGCGTCAGCCTAGCTCACGGCAACCTCAACTTCCTGGGCTCAAGCCATCCTCCTGCCTCAGTCTCCCAAGTAGCTGGGACTACAGGCAGTGTCATCATGCCTGGCTAATTTTTCTCTGTCTCTCTCTATTACTTGGCCAATTAATTTCTTTCTATTTATAGTAGAGATGGGGTCTTCCTCTTGCTCAGGCTGGTTTGAATTCCTGACCTCCAGCAATCCTCCCACCTTGGCCTCCCAGAGCTAGGATTGCAGCTGTGCTGGGCCTGAGAGAAATTTTTATGTCTCCCTCCCTGCTTATCTCTTTTCTCTTTTATTCTGTCTATAGCAGACATTCTGTCTATAGCAGCAGTGTGATGGGGTCGCCAGCCCAGCAAAGCCTCCTCCCACCTCCTTGCTGTGACTTCTCCTTACCCCTTGTCTTTTCCTTGCTAGCTCGCCTCACTTTAGGGGTCCACTTAACTGGATCTCAAGCTTGACTCCACTTTTATCATGTTAATGTCTCCCTCTGACCAAAGTTCTCTTGCATTCCAAAATGTTTTACTGAAACTGTCATTCAGTATTCAATCCGGGGTCCACCTCATGTATCAGTTCTCTGGGCCAGTTCCTGAAGAAAAGAACACTTTGGAGAAAATCACAGAAAATATATACAGAGAGAGAGAGAGAGAGAGAGAGAAACAGAGAGAGAGAGAGAGAGAAATTATTATCTCTCCCTCCCTGCTTTTTCTGGAAAGTAAGACCTTTTTTATTATTATTAATTTTTTCTTTTTTTTTGAGACAGAGTCTCACTTTTAGGGCCCGGGCTAGGGTGTTATGGCTTCAGACTAGCTCACAGCAACCTCAACCTCCTAGGCTCAAGCAATCCTCCTGCCTCAGCCTCCCAAACAGCTGGGACTATAGGGATATGCCGCCACGCCTGGCTCATTTTTCTTTCTATATATATTACTTGGCCAATTAATTTCTTTGTGTTTATAGTAGAGATGGGGTTTTGCTCTTGCTCAGGCTGGTTTGAACTCCTGACCTCCTGCAATCCTGCTGCCTCAGTCTCCCAGAGAGCTAGGACTACAGGTGTGCTGGGCCTGAGAAAAATTTTATCTCTCCCTCCCTGCTTATCTCTTTAATTCTGTCTATAGCAGATTTATATATATATACACAGAGAGAGAGAGAAAGAGAGAGAGAGTGAAATATTTATCTCTCCCTCCCTGCTTATCTCTTTTATTCTGTCTATAGCAGATTTATATATATATATATATATATATATGGAGAGAGAGAGAGTGAAATTTTTATCTCTCCCTCCCTTCTTATCTCTTTTATTCTGTCTATAGCAGATTTATATATATATATATATAGAGAGAGAGAGAGACAGAGAGACAGAGAGACAGAGGAATTCATATCTCTCCCTCCCTTCTTATCTCTTTTATTCTGTCTATAGCAGATTTATATATATACATATATATAGAGAGAGAGAGAGAGTGAGAGAGGAATTAATATCTCTCCCTCCCTGCTTATCTCTTTTATTCGGTCTATAGCAGATTTATATATATACACAGAGAGAGAGAGAGAGAGTGAAATTTTTATCTCTCCATCCCTGCTTATCTCTTTTATTCTGTCTATAGCAGATTTATATATATATATATATAGAGAGAGAGAATTTATATCTCTCCCTCCCTTCTTATCTCTTTTATTCTGTCAATAGCAGATTTATATATATATATATATAGAGAGAGAGAGAGAGAGACAGAGAGACAGAGGAATTCATATCTCTCCCTCCCTTCTTATCTCTTTTATTCTGTCTATAGCAGATTTATATATATATATATAGAGAGAGAGAGAGAGAGTGAGTGAAATTCTTATCTCTCCATCCCAGCTTATCTCTTTTATTCTGTCTATAGCAGATATATATATAGAGAGAGAGAGAGAGACAGAGACAGAGAGAGAGAGAGAGAGAGAGGAATTTATATCTCTCCCTCCCTTCTTATCTCTTTTATTCTGTCTATAGCAGATTTATATATATATACACAGAGAGAGAGAGAAAGAGAGAGAGAGTGAAATATTTATCTCTCCCTCCCTGCTTATCTCTTTTATTCTGTCTATAGCAGATTTATATATATACACAGAGAGAGAGAGAGAGAGAGTGAAATTTTTCTCTCTCCCTCCCTGCTTATCTCTTTTATTCTGTCTATAGCAGATTTATATATATACACAGAGAGAGAGAGAGAGAGTGAAATTTTTATCTCTCCCTCCCTGCTTATCTCTTTTATTCTGTCTATAGCAGATTTATATATATATATATGGAGAGAGAGAGAGAGAGAGAGAGAGGAATTTATATCTCTCCCTCCCTTTTTATTTCTTTTATTCTGTCTATAGCAGATTTATATATATATATATAGAGAGAGAGAGAGAGTGAGTGAAATTTTTATCTCTCCATCCCTGCTTATCTCTTTTATTCTGTCTATAGCAGATCTCTCTCTCTCCATATATATACACATAGAGAGAGAGAGAGAGAGTGAGTGAAATTTTATCTCTCCATCCCTGCTTATCTCTTTTATTCTGTCTATAGCAGATTTATATATATATATATATATATATAGAGAGAGAGAGAGAGAGAGAGAGAGGAATTTTTATCTCTCCCTTCCTTCTTATCTCTTTTATTCTCTCTATAGCAGATTTATATATATACACATACATACAGAGAGAGAGAGAGAGTGAAATTTTTATCTCTGAATACCTGCTTTTACTGCTAAGTCCATAGTTCTCAATTTTTTTTTTTTTTTTTGACAGAGTCTCACTTTTGGTGCCCGGGCTAGAGTGCTATGGTGTCAGCTTAGCTCACAGCAACCTCAAACTCCTGGGCTCAAGTCATCCTTCTGTCTCAGCCTCTTGAGTAGCTGGGACTACAGGCATGTGCCAGAATGCCTGGCTAATTTTTCTTTCTATATATATTACTTGGCGGGTGGACATGATAAATAATGAGGATTGAGCACCAGATAAATGACTGGAAAAAAATACTTCCTGTTTCCTCAATACCAGCATCCATTTTAAGGGTATACCTGTAGACCTAGGTGTAAAATGGAAGCAAACTTTAGAAAGAAAAAAAAAAAATCGCTGTCAGCCCCGTCAGAGGGTCCCTTCTTGTCTGGCTGACACTGGCACCGGTACTTAGGGGTCACCTAGTGGCCACTTTGATCAGACTTGGGGATGGGTAAAGTCAGGCCATGTTGGGAGCTTAAGAGTGGACCCCACCCCCACCCCAGGTGTGGAGGCCGGCTTTCAAATCTGCTACATTGTATGACAGGTTCTGCCTGGGCCCGCCAGCCCCAGGCGCCTCTAGCCTCCAGAGGGTCTCCGCCCAACCCCCTCCCTGTTGTCCCAGGGAGGGGCCCCTCCTCCTCCTCCTCCTCCCGCTCCCTGCCTGCCTCCCCGCCCCCAGCGTAGGCCTCTGCCCAGGGTTTTTTTTTTTTTTTTTTTCTTTTCCCGGTTTGTGTTTTATCTTGTTTTTTTTGGGTATTTTTGTGTGTTTTTTTTAGGTTTATGGAATATCGTTTAAAAATTTAAATCACAGAATCAATTCTACAACAACTTGTGACTTTTTATCCTAGGCTGAGAACAATGTATTTTCTCTTCCTGTGGATTTTATTTTATGGATTCCAAAGTATACATTTCTAAATGAATAGGGTGAGCAACACACTCCCGTGGGGCCTGTGTCAGTGGATAGGTGTCCGGGAGGGTCCCCTCCTGCAGCTTGTTGTGGTAGCTCAACATTTAGGAGAGGCAAATCATTCATTTCCCTAATGATCCTAGATGAGTCTGCTCAATTTTTTATGATGTCCTGGAAACATATAAAACACCCTTCCTACTTCACGTAGCCGACCACAAAGTTTCTCCCAGGAAAAACTATTTAACATCATGAATTTCACAGTGTAATAGAGGGAATGGTCTAGAGAGAGGGCAAAAAAAATAAAGGACAGAGACATTTTGTGTCCTTTTAAAACTCCAACCCCCCACCCCCTGATGTTGGAAATTTGGAGTCTGGCCTCTATCCCCAAGAGCAGTTCAATCTTTTCTTAAAACTCCAGAGCGGTGGGTCCCCAGCCCCACAGGCCTTGTTTTTGGCCCAGCTGAGACCAGTGAAATGATTAACCACAATAATGGCTAAAGCGGAGAACCCTCCCTCTATGTATTTTTTAACATACTTTTATTCATTCATTCATTCATGCATGCATGTATGCATGCATTTAATTTTTTGAGACAGAGTCTCAATTTGTTGCCCAGGCTAGAGTGAGTGCCATGGCGTCAGCCTAGCTCACGGCAACCTCAACTTCCTGGGCTCAAGCCATCCTCCTGCCTCAGTCTCCCAAGTAGCTGGGACTACAGGCAGTGTCATCATGCCTGGCTAATTTTTCTCTGTCTCTCTCTATTACTTGGCCAATTAATTTCTTTCTATTTATAGTAGAGATGGGGTCTTCCTCTTGCTCAGGCTGGTTTGAATTCCTGACCTCCAGCAATCCTCCCACCTTGGCCTCCCAGAGCTAGGATTGCAGCTGTGCTGGGCCTGAGAGAAATTTTTATGTCTCCCTCCCTGCTTATCTCTTTTCTCTTTTATTCTGTCTATAGCAGACATTCTGTCTATAGCAGCAGTGTGATGGGGTCGCCAGCCCAGCAAAGCCTCCTCCCACCTCCTTGCTGTGACTTCTCCTTACCCCTTGTCTTTTCCTTGCTAGCTCGCCTCACTTTAGGGGTCCACTTAACTGGATCTCAAGCTTGACTCCACTTTTATCATGTTAATGTCTCCCTCTGACCAAAGTTCTCTTGCATTCCAAAATGTTTTACTGAAAGTGTCATTCAGTATTCAATCCGGGGTCCACCTCATGTATCAGTTCTCTGGGCCAGTTCCTGAAGAAAAGAACACTTTGGAGAAAATCACAGAAAATATATACAGAGAGAGAGAGAGAGAGAGAGAGAAACAGAGAGAGAGAGAGAGAGAAATTATTATCTCTCCCTCCCTGCTTTTTCTGGAAAGTAAGACCTTTTTTATTATTATTAATTTTTTCTTTTTTTTTGAGACAGAGTCTCACTTTTAGGGCCCGGGCTAGGGTGCTATGGCTTCAGACTAGCTCACAGCAACCTCAACCTCCTAGGCTCAAGCAATCCTCCTGCCTCAGCCTCCCAAACAGCTGGGACTATAGGGATATGCCGCCACGCCTGGCTCATTTTTCTTTCTATATATATTACTTGGCCAATTAATTTCTTTGTGTTTATAGTAGAGATGGGGTTTTGCTCTTGCTCAGGCTGGTTTGAACTCCTGACCTCCTGCAATCCTGCTGCCTCAGTCTCCCAGAGAGCTAGGACTACAGGTGTGCTGGGCCTGAGAAAAATTTTATCTCTCCCTCCCTGCTTATCTCTTTAATTCTGTCTATAGCAGATTTATATATATATACACAGAGAGAGAGAGAAAGAGAGAGAGAGTGAAATATTTATCTCTCCCTCCCTGCTTATCTCTTTTATTCTGTCTATAGCAGATTTATATATATATATATATATATATATGGAGAGAGAGAGAGTGAAATTTTTATCTCTCCCTCCCTTCTTATCTCTTTTATTCTGTCTATAGCAGATTTATATATATATATATAGAGAGAGAGAGAGACAGAGAGACAGAGAGACAGAGGAATTCATATCTCTCCCTCCCTTCTTATCTCTTTTATTCTGTCTATAGCAGATTTATATATATACATATATATATAGAGAGAGAGAGAGTGAGAGAGGAATTAATATCTCTCCCTCCCTGCTTATCTCTTTTATTCGGTCTATAGCAGATTTATATATATACACAGAGAGAGAGAGAGAGAGTGAAATTTTTATCTCTCCATCCCTGCTTATCTCTTTTATTCTGTCTATAGCAGATTTATATATATATATATATAGAGAGAGAGAATTTATATCTCTCCCTCCCTTCTTATCTCTTTTATTCTGTCAATAGCAGATTTATATATATATATATAGAGAGAGAGAGAGAGAGAGACAGAGAGACAGAGGAATTCATATCTCTCCCTCCCTTCTTATCTCTTTTATTCTGTCTATAGCAGATTTATATATATATATATAGAGAGAGAGAGAGAGAGTGAGTGAAATTCTTATCTCTCCATCCCAGCTTATCTCTTTTATTCTGTCTATAGCAGATATATATATAGAGAGAGAGAGAGAGACAGAGACAGAGAGAGAGAGAGAGAGAGAGAGGAATTTATATCTCTCCCTCCCTTCTTATCTCTTTTATTCTGTCTATAGCAGATTTATATATATATACACAGAGAGAGAGAGAAAGAGAGAGAGAGTGAAATATTTATCTCTCCCTCCCTGCTTATCTCTTTTATTCTGTCTATAGCAGATTTATATATATACACAGAGAGAGAGAGAGAGAGAGTGAAATTTTTCTCTCTCCCTCCCTGCTTATCTCTTTTATTCTGTCTATAGCAGATTTATATATATACACAGAGAGAGAGAGAGAGAGTGAAATTTTTATCTCTCCCTCCCTGCTTATCTCTTTTATTCTGTCTATAGCAGATTTATATATATATATATGGAGAGAGAGAGAGAGAGAGAGGAATTCATATCTCTCCCTCCCTTTTTATTTCTTTTATTCTGTCTATAGCAGATTTATATATATATATATAGAGAGAGAGAGAGAGTGAAATTTTTATCTCTCCATCCCTGCTTATCTCTTTTATTCTGTCTATAGCAGATCTCTCTCTCTCCATATATATATACATAGAGAGAGAGAGAGAGAGTGAGTGAAATTTTATCTCTCCATCCCTGCTTATCTCTTTTATTCTGTCTATAGCAGATTTATATATATATATATATATAGAGAGAGAGAGAGAGAGAGAGAGAGAGGAATTTTTATCTCTCCCTTCCTTCTTATCTCTTTTATTCTCTCTATAGCAGATTTATATATATACACATACATACAGAGAGAGAGAGAGAGTGAAATTTTTATCTCTGAATCCCTGCTTTTACTGCTAAGTCCATAGTTCTCAATTTTTTTTTTTTTTTTTGACAGAGTCTCACTTTTGGTGCCCGGGCTAGAGTGCTATGGTGTCAGCTTAGCTCACAGCAACCTCAAACTCCTGGGCTCAAGTCATCCTTCTGTCTCAGCCTCTTGAGTAGCTGGGACTACAGGCATGTGCCAGAATGCCTGGCTAATTTTTCTTTCTATATATATTACTTGGCGGGTGGACATGATAAATAATGAGGATTGAGCACCAGATAAATGACTGGAAAAAAATACTTCCTGTTTCCTCAATACCAGCATCCATTTTAAGGGTATACCTGTAGACCTAGGTGGAAAATGGAGGCAAGCTTTAGAAAGAAAAAAAAAAATCGCTGTCAGCCCCGTCAGAGGGTCCCCTCTTGTCTGGCTGACACTGGCACTGGTACTTAGGGGTCACATAGTGGCCACTTTGATCAGACTTGGGGGATGGGTAAAGTCAGGCCATGTTGGGAGCTTAAGAGTGGACCCCACCCCCACCCCAGGTGTGGAGGCCGGCTTTCAAATCTGCTACATTGTATGACAGGTTCTGCCTGGGCCCGCCAGCCCCAGGCGCCTCTAGCCTCCAGAGGGTCTCCGCCCAACCCCCTCCCTGTTGTCCCAGGGAGGGGCCCCTCCTCCTCCTCCTCCTCCCGCTCCCTGCCTGCCTCCCCGCCCCCAGCGTAGGCCTCTGCCCAGGGTTTTTTTTTTTTTTTTTTCTTTTCCCGGTTTGTGTTTTATCTTGTTTTTTTTGGGTATTTTTGTGTGTTTTTTTTAGGTTTATGGAATATCGTTTAAAAATTTAAATCACAGAATCAATTCTACAACAACTTGTGACTTTTTATCCTAGGCTGAGAACAATGTATTTTCTCTTCCTGTGGATTTTATTTTATGGATTCCAAAGTATACATTTCTAAATGAATAGGGTGAGCAACACACTCCCGTGGGGCCTGTGTCAGTGGATAGGTGTCCGGGAGGGTCCCCTCCTGCAGCTTGTTGTGGTAGCTCAACATTTAGGAGAGGCAAATCATTCATTTCCCTAATGATCCTAGATGAGTCTGCTCAATTTTTTATGATGTCCTGGAAACATATAAAACACCCTTCCTACTTCACGTAGCCGACCACAAAGTTTCTCCCAGGAAAAACTATTTAACATCATGAATTTCACAGTGTAATAGAGGGAATGGTCTAGAGAGAGGGCAAAAAAAATAAAGGACAGAGACATTTTGTGTCCTTTTAAAACTCCAACCCCCCACCCCCTGATGTTGGAAATTTGGAGTCTGGCCTCTATCCCCAAGAGCAGTTCAATCTTTTCTTAAAACTCCAGAGCGGTGGGTCCCCAGCCCCACAGGCCTTGTTTTTGGCCCAGCTGAGACCAGTGAAATGATTAACCACAATAATGGCTAAAGCGGAGAACCCTCCCTCTATGTATTTTTTAACATACTTTTATTCATTCATTCATTCATGCATGCATGTATGCATGCATTTAATTTTTTGAGACAGAGTCTCAATTTGTTGCCCAGGCTAGAGTGAGTGCCATGGCGTCAGCCTAGCTCACGGCAACCTCAACTTCCTGGGCTCAAGCCATCCTCCTGCCTCAGTCTCCCAAGTAGCTGGGACTACAGGCAGTGTCATCATGCCTGGCTAATTTTTCTCTGTCTCTCTCTATTACTTGGCCAATTAATTTCTTTCTATTTATAGTAGAGATGGGGTCTTCCTCTTGCTCAGGCTGGTTTGAATTCCTGACCTCCAGCAATCCTCCCACCTTGGCCTCCCAGAGCTAGGATTGCAGCTGTGCTGGGCCTGAGAGAAATTTTTATGTCTCCCTCCCTGCTTATCTCTTTTCTCTTTTATTCTGTCTATAGCAGACATTCTGTCTATAGCAGCAGTGTGATGGGGTCGCCAGCCCAGCAAAGCCTCCTCCCACCTCCTTGCTGTGACTTCTCCTTACCCCTTGTCTTTTCCTTGCTAGCTCGCCTCACTTTAGGGGTCCACTTAACTGGATCTCAAGCTTGACTCCACTTTTATCATGTTAATGTCTCCCTCTGACCAAAGTTCTCTTGCATTCCAAAATGTTTTACTGAAACTGTCATTCAGTATTCAATCCGGGGTCCACCTCATGTATCAGTTCTCTGGGCCAGTTCCTGAAGAAAAGAACACTTTGGAGAAAATCACAGAAAATATATACAGAGAGAGAGAGAGAGAGAGAGAGAAACAGAGAGAGAGAGAGAGAGAAATTATTATCTCTCCCTCCCTGCTTTTTCTGGAAAGTAAGACCTTTTTTATTATTATTAATTTTTTCTTTTTTTTTGAGACAGAGTCTCACTTTTAGGGCCCGGGCTAGGGTGCTATGGCTTCAGACTAGCTCACAGCAACCTCAACCTCCTAGGCTCAAGCAATCCTCCTGCCTCAGCCTCCCAAACAGCTGGGACTATAGGGATATGCCGCCACGCCTGGCTCATTTTTCTTTCTATATATATTACTTGGCCAATTAATTTCTTTGTGTTTATAGTAGAGATGGGGTTTTGCTCTTGCTCAGGCTGGTTTGAACTCCTGACCTCCTGCAATCCTGCTGCCTCAGTCTCCCAGAGAGCTAGGACTACAGGTGTGCTGGGCCTGAGAAAAATTTTATCTCTCCCTCCCTGCTTATCTCTTTAATTCTGTCTATAGCAGATTTATATATATATACACAGAGAGAGAGAGAAAGAGAGAGAGAGTGAAATATTTATCTCTCCCTCCCTGCTTATCTCTTTTATTCTGTCTATAGCAGATTTATATATATATATAGAGAGAGAGAGAGAGAGACAGAGAGACAGAGAGACAGAGGAATTCATATCTCTCCCTCCCTTCTTATCTCTTTTATTCTGTCTATAGCAGATTTATATATATACATATATATAGAGAGAGAGAGAGAGTGAGAGAGGAATTAATATCTCTCCCTCCCTGCTTATCTCTTTTATTCGGTCTATAGCAGATTTATATATATACACAGAGAGAGAGAGAGAGAGTGAAATTTTTATCTCTCCATCCCTGCTTATCTCTTTTATTCTGTCTATAGCAGATTTATATATATATATATATAGAGAGAGAGAATTTATATCTCTCCCTCCCTTCTTATCTCTTTAATTCTGTCAATAGCAGATTTATATATATATATATAGAGAGAGAGAGAGAGAGAGACAGAGAGACAGAGGAATTCATATCTCTCCCTCCCTTCTTATCTCTTTTATTCTGTCTATAGCAGATTTATATATATATATATATAGAGAAAGAGAGAGAGAGTGAGTGAAATTCTTATCTCTCCATCCCAGCTTATCTCTTTTATTCTGTCTATAGCAGATATATATATATATAGAGAGAGAGAGACAGAGACAGAGAGAGAGAGAGAGAGAGAGAGGAATTTATATCTCTCCCTCCCTTCTTATCTCTTTTATTCTGTCTATAGCAGATTTATATATATATACACAGAGAGAGAGAGAAAGAGAGAGAGAGTGAAATATTTATCTCTCCCTCCCTGCTTATCTCTTTTATTCTGTCTATAGCAGATTTATATATATACACAGAGAGAGAGAGAGAGAGAGTGAAATTTTTCTCTCTCCCTCCCTGCTTATCTCTTTTATTCTGTCTATAGCAGATTTATATATATACACAGAGAGAGAGAGAGAGAGTGAAATTTTTATCTCTCCCTCCCTGCTTATCTCTTTTATTCTGTCTATAGCAGATTTATATATATATATATGGAGAGAGAGAGAGAGAGAGAGGAATTTATATCTCTCCCTCCCTTTTTATTTCTTTTATTCTGTCTATAGCAGATTTATATATATATATATAGAGAGAGAGAGAGAGTGAGTGAAATTTTTATCTCTCCATCCCTGCTTATCTCTTTTATTCTGTCTATAGCAGATCTCTCTCTCTCCATATATATATACATAGAGAGAGAGAGAGAGAGTGAGTGAAATTTTATCTCTCCATCCCTGCTTATCTCTTTTATTCTGTCTATAGCAGATTTATATATATATATATATATATATATATAGAGAGAGAGAGAGAGAGAGAGAGAGGAATTTTTATCTCTCCCTTCCTTCTTATCTCTTTTATTCTCTCTATAGCAGATTTATATATATACACATACATACAGAGAGAGAGAGAGAGTGAAATTTTTATCTCTGAATCCCTGCTTTTACTGCTAAGTCCATAGTTCTCAATTTTTTTTTTTTTTTTTGACAGAGTCTCACTTTTGGTGCCCGGGCTAGAGTGCTATGGTGTCAGCTTAGCTCACAGCAACCTCAAACTCCTGGGCTCAAGTCATCCTTCTGTCTCAGCCTCTTGAGTAGCTGGGACTACAGGCATGTGCCAGAATGCCTGGCTAATTTTTCTTTCTATATATATTACTTGGCGGGTGGACATGATAAATAATGAGGATTGAGCACCAGATAAATGACTGGAAAAAAATACTTCCTGTTTCCTCAATACCAGCATCCATTTTAAGGGTATACCTGTAGACCTAGGTGTAAAATGGAAGCAAACTTTAGAAAGAAAAAAAAAAAAATCGCTGTCAGCCCCGTCAGAGGGTCCCTTCTTGTCTGGCTGACACTGGCACCGGTACTTAGGGGTCACCTAGTGGCCACTTTGATCAGACTTGGGGATGGGTAAAGTCAGGCCATGTTGGGAGCTTAAGAGTGGACCCCACCCCCACCCCAGGTGTGGAGGCCGGCTTTCAAATCTGCTACATTGTATGACAGGTTCTGCCTGGGCCCGCCAGCCCCAGGCGCCTCTAGCCTCCAGAGGGTCTCCGCCCAACCCCCTCCCTGTTGTCCCAGGGAGGGGCCCCTCCTCCTCCTCCTCCTCCCGCTCCCTGCCTGCCTCCCCGCCCCCAGCGTAGGCCTCTGCCCAGGGTTTTTTTTTTTTTTTTTTCTTTTCCCGGTTTGTGTTTTATCTTGTTTTTTTTGGGTATTTTTGTGTGTTTTTTTTAGGTTTATGGAATATCGTTTAAAAATTTAAATCACAGAATCAAATCTACAACAACTTGTGACTTTTTATCCTAGGCTGAGAACAATGTATTTTCTCTTCCTGTGGATTTTATTTTATGGATTCCAAAGTATACATTTCTAAATGAATAGGGTGAGCAACACACTCCCGTGGGGCCTGTGTCAGTGGATAGGTGTCCGGGAGGGTCCCCTCCTGCAGCTTGTTGTGGTAGCTCAACATTTAGGAGAGGCAAATCATTCATTTCCCTAATGATCCTAGATGAGTCTGCTCAATTTTTTATGATGTCCTGGAAACATATAAAACACCCTTCCTACTTCACGTAGCCGACCACAAAGTTTCTCCCAGGAAAAACTATTTAACATCATGAATTTCACAGTGTAATAGAGGGAATGGTCTAGAGAGAGGGCAAAAAAAATAAAGGACAGAGACATTTTGTGTCCTTTTAAAACTCCAACCCCCCACCCCCTGATGTTGGAAATTTGGAGTCTGGCCTCTATCCCCAAGAGCAGTTCAATCTTTTCTTAAAACTCCAGAGCGGTGGGTCCCCAGCCCCACAGGCCTTGTTTTTGGCCCAGCTGAGACCAGTGAAATGATTAACCACAATAATGGCTAAAGCGGAGAACCCTCCCTCTATGTATTTTTTAACATACTTTTATTCATTCATTCATTCATGCATGCATGTATGCATGCATTTAATTTTTTGAGACAGAGTCTCAATTTGTTGCCCAGGCTAGAGTGAGTGCCATGGCGTCAGCCTAGCTCACGGCAACCTCAACTTCCTGGGCTCAAGCCATCCTCCTGCCTCAGTCTCCCAAGTAGCTGGGACTACAGGCAGTGTCATCATGCCTGGCTAATTTTTCTCTGTCTCTCTCTATTACTTGGCCAATTAATTTCTTTCTATTTATAGTAGAGATGGGGTCTTCCTCTTGCTCAGGCTGGTTTGAATTCCTGACCTCCAGCAATCCTCCCACCTTGGCCTCCCAGAGCTAGGATTGCAGCTGTGCTGGGCCTGAGAGAAATTTTTATGTCTCCCTCCCTGCTTATCTCTTTTCTCTTTTATTCTGTCTATAGCAGACATTCTGTCTATAGCAGCAGTGTGATGGGGTCGCCAGCCCAGCAAAGCCTCCTCCCACCTCCTTGCTGTGACTTCTCCTTACCCCTTGTCTTTTCCTTGCTAGCTCGCCTCACTTTAGGGGTCCACTTAACTGGATCTCAAGCTTGACTCCACTTTTATCATGTTAATGTCTCCCTCTGACCAAAGTTCTCTTGCATTCCAAAATGTTTTACTGAAACTGTCATTCAGTATTCAATCCGGGGTCCACCTCATGTATCAGTTCTCTGGGCCAGTTCCTGAAGAAAAGAACACTTTGGAGAAAATCACAGAAAATATATACAGAGAGAGAGAGAGAGAGAGAGAGAAACAGAGAGAGAGAGAGAGAGAAATTATTATCTCTCCCTCCCTGCTTTTTCTGGAAAGTAAGACCTTTTTTATTATTATTAATTTTTTCTTTTTTTTTGAGACAGAGTCTCACTTTTAGGGCCCGGGCTAGGGTGCTATGGCTTCAGACTAGCTCACAGCAACCTCAACCTCCTAGGCTCAAGCAATCCTCCTGCCTCAGCCTCCCAAACAGCTGGGACTATAGGGATATGCCGCCACGCCTGGCTCATTTTTCTTTCTATATATATTACTTGGCCAATTAATTTCTTTGTGTTTATAGTAGAGATGGGGTTTTGCTCTTGCTCAGGCTGGTTTGAACTCCTGACCTCCTGCAATCCTGCTGCCTCAGTCTCCCAGAGAGCTAGGACTACAGGTGTGCTGGGCCTGAGAAAAATTTTATCTCTCCCTCCCTGCTTATCTCTTTAATTCTGTCTATAGCAGATTTATATATATATACACAGAGAGAGAGAGAAAGAGAGAGAGAGTGAAATATTTATCTCTCCCTCCCTGCTTATCTCTTTTATTCTGTCTATAGCAGATTTATATATATATATATAGAGAGAGAGAGAGAGACAGAGAGACAGAGAGACAGAGGAATTCATATCTCTCCCTCCCTTCTTATCTCTTTTATTCTGTCTATAGCAGATTTATATATATACATATATATAGAGAGAGAGAGAGAGTGAGAGAGGAATTAATATCTCTCCCTCCCTGCTTATCTCTTTTAT
Source organism: Microcebus murinus (assembly GCF_040939455.1). NCBI lineage: Eukaryota > Metazoa > Chordata > Mammalia > Primates > Cheirogaleidae > Microcebus > Microcebus murinus. The sequence goes on along the minus strand of NW_027438985.1, from coordinate 18,674 downwards.
TCGGTCTATAGCAGATTTATATATATACACAGAGAGAGAGAGAGAGAGTGAAATTTTTATCTCTCCATCCCTGCTTATCTCTTTTATTCTGTCTATAGCAGATTTATATATATATATATAGAGAGAGAGAGAATTTATATCTCTCCCTCCCTTCTTATCTCTTTTATTCTGTCAATAGCAGATTTATATATATATATATAGAGAGAGAGAGAGAGAGAGACAGAGAGACAGAGGAATTCATATCTCTCCCTCCCTTCTTATCTCTTTTATTCTGTCTATAGCAGATTTATATATATATATATATAGAGAAAGAGAGAGAGAGTGAGTGAAATTCTTATCTCTCCATCCCAGCTTATCTCTTTTATTCTGTCTATAGCAGATATATATATATATAGAGAGAGAGAGACAGAGACAGAGAGAGAGAGAGAGAGAGAGAGGAATTTATATCTCTCCCTCCCTTCTTATCTCTTTTATTCTGTCTATAGCAGATTTATATATATATACACAGAGAGAGAGAGAAAGAGAGAGAGAGTGAAATATTTATCTCTCCCTCCCTGCTTATCTCTTTTATTCTGTCTATAGCAGATTTATATATATACACAGAGAGAGAGAGAGAGAGAGTGAAATTTTTCTCTCTCCCTCCCTGCTTATCTCTTTTATTCTGTCTATAGCAGATTTATATATATACACAGAGAGAGAGAGAGAGAGTGAAATTTTTATCTCTCCCTCCCTGCTTATCTCTTTTATTCTGTCTATAGCAGATTTATATATATATATATGGAGAGAGAGAGAGAGAGAGAGGAATTTATATCTCTCCCTCCCTTTTTATTTCTTTTATTCTGTCTATAGCAGATTTATATATATATATATAGAGAGAGAGAGAGAGTGAGTGAAATTTTTATCTCTCCATCCCTGCTTATCTCTTTTATTCTGTCTATAGCAGATCTCTCTCTCTCCATATATATATACATAGAGAGAGAGAGAGAGAGTGAGTGAAATTTTATCTCTCCATCCCTGCTTATCTCTTTTATTCTGTCTATAGCAGATTTATATATATATATATATATATATATATAGAGAGAGAGAGAGAGAGAGAGAGAGGAATTTTTATCTCTCCCTTCCTTCTTATCTCTTTTATTCTCTCTATAGCAGATTTATATATATACACATACATACAGAGAGAGAGAGAGAGTGAAATTTTTATCTCTGAATCCCTGCTTTTACTGCTAAGTCCATAGTTCTCAATTTTTTTTTTTTTTTTTGACAGAGTCTCACTTTTGGTGCCCGGGCTAGAGTGCTATGGTGTCAGCTTAGCTCACAGCAACCTCAAACTCCTGGGCTCAAGTCATCCTTCTGTCTCAGCCTCTTGAGTAGCTGGGACTACAGGCATGTGCCAGAATGCCTGGCTAATTTTTCTTTCTATATATATTACTTGGCGGGTGGACATGATAAATAATGAGGATTGAGCACCAGATAAATGACTGGAAAAAAATACTTCCTGTTTCCTCAATACCAGCATCCATTTTAAGGGTATACCTGTAGACCTAGGTGTAAAATGGAAGCAAACTTTAGAAAGAAAAAAAAAAAATCGCTGTCAGCCCCGTCAGAGGGTCCCTTCTTGTCTGGCTGACACTGGCACCGGTACTTAGGGGTCACCTAGTGGCCACTTTGATCAGACTTGGGGATGGGTAAAGTCAGGCCATGTTGGGAGCTTAAGAGTGGACCCCACCCCCACCCCAGGTGTGGAGGCCGGCTTTCAAATCTGCTACATTGTATGACAGGTTCTGCCTGGGCCCGCCAGCCCCAGGCGCCTCTAGCCTCCAGAGGGTCTCCGCCCAACCCCCTCCCTGTTGTCCCAGGGAGGGGCCCCTCCTCCTCCTCCTCCTCCCGCTCCCTGCCTGCCTCCCCGCCCCCAGCGTAGGCCTCTGCCCAGGGTTTTTTTTTTTTTTTTTTCTTTTCCCGGTTTGTGTTTTATCTTGGTTTTTTTGGGTATTTTTGTGTGTTTTTTTTAGGTTTATGGAATATCGTTTAAAAATTTAAATCACAGAATGAATTCTACAACAACTTGTGACTTTTTATCCTAGGCTGAGAACAATGTATTTTCTCTTCCTGTGAATTTTATTGATTCCAAAGTATACATTTCTAAATGAATAGGGTGAGCAACACACTCCCGTGGGCCTGTGTCAGTGGATAGGTGTCCGGGAGGGTCCCCTCCTGCAGCTTGTTGTGGTAGCTCAACATTTAGGAGAGGCAAATCATTCATTTCCCTAATGATCCTAGATGAGTCTGCTCAATTTTTTATGATGTCCTGGAAACATATAAAACACCCTTCCTACTTCACATAGCCCCGACCACAAAGTTTCTCCCAGGAAAAACTATTTAACATCATGAATTTCACAGTGTAATAGAGGGAATGGTCTAGAGAGAGGGCAAAAAAAATAAAGGACAGAGACATTTTGTGTCCTTTTAAAACTCCACCCCCCCACCCCCTGATGTTGAAAATTTGTAGTCTGGCCTCTATCCCCAAGAGCAGTTCAATCTTTTCTTAAAACTCCAGAGCGGTCGGTCCCCAGCCCCACAGGCCTTGTTTTTGGCCCAGCTGAGACCAGTGAAGTGATTAACCACAATAATGGCTAAAGCGGAGAACACTCCCTCTATGTATTTTTTAACAGACTTTTATTTATTTATTCATTCATTCATTCATGCATGCATTTAATTTTTTGAGACAGAGTCTCACTTTGTTGCCCAGGCTAGAGTGAGTGCCATGGCGTCTGCCTAGCTCACGGCAACCTCAACCTCCTGGGCTCAAGCCATCCTCCTGCCTCAGCCTCCCAAGTAGCTAGGACTACAGGCAGTGTCATCATGCCTGGCTAATTTTTCTCTCTCTCTCTATTACTTGGCCAATTAATTTCTTTCTATTTATAGTAGAGATGGGGTCTTGCTCTTGCTCCCACTGATTTGAACTCCTGACCTCCAGCAATCCTTCCCCCTTGGCCTCCCAGAGAGCTAGGATTACAGGTGTGCTGGGCCTGAGAGAAATTTTTATCTCTCCCTCCCTGCTTATGTCTTTTATTCTGTCTATAGCAGACGTAGAGAGAGAGAGAGAGAGACAGAGAGAGTGAGAGAGAGAAATTATTATCTCTCCCTCCCTGCTTTATCTGGTAAGTCCTTTTTTATGATTATTATTATTATTCTTTTTTTTGAGACAGAGTCTCACTTTTGGTGCCAGGGCTAGAGTGCTATGGCATCAGCTTAGCTCACAGCTACCTCAAACTCCTGGGCTTAAGTGATCCTTCTGTTTCAGCCTCCTGAGTAGCTGGAACTACAGACATGCACCACCATGCCCGGCTTATTATGTGTTTGTGTGTGTGTGTTTAGTTGGCCTATTAATTTCTTTCTATTTATAGTAGAGATGGTCTTGCTCTTCCTCAGGCTGGTTTTGAACTCCTATCCTTGAGCAATCCGCCTGCCTCAGCCTCGCAGATAGCTAGGATTACAGCTGTACTGGGCCTGAGAGAAATTTTTATCTCTCCCTCCCTGCTTATCTCTTTTATTCTGTCTATAGCAGATTTATACAGAGAGAGAGGAATTTATATCTCTCCCTCCCTTCTTATTTCTTTTATTCTGTCTATAGCAGATTTAGAGAGAGAGAGAGAGAGAGTGAGTGAAATTTTTATCTCTCCATCCCTGCTTATCTCTTTTATTCTGTCTATAGCAGATTTATATATAGAGAGAGAGAGACACAGAGAGACACAGAGAGAGAGAGAGATATCAATCTATCCATTGCATTTCCTAGTCTTTAGGTGACTGGGCCTCAGCAGGGGAATGTGAATTGAGAAAATTTGTGTTGCTAACAAATAAAACGCTGGGGTTCAAACTCTCCATTTTCCCAATAAAACCTATCCCCCTACCAATCATACTGTGCCACCTCTGGAGTGTGACCTGGTCGCCAGCCCCACAAAGCCTCCTCCAACCTCCTTGCTGTGACTTCTCCTTACCCCTTGTCTTTTCCTTGCTAGCTCCCCTCACTTTAGGGGTCCACTTAACTGGATCTCAAGCTTGACTCCACTTTTATCATGTTAATGTCTCCCTCTGACCAAAGTTCTCTTGCATTCCAAAATGTTTTACTGAAAGTGTCATTCAGTATTCAATCCGGGGTCCACCTCATTGATCAGTTCTCTGGGCCAGTTCCTGGACAAAGGAACACTTTGGAGAAAATCACAGAAAATATATACATTGAGAGAGAGAGAGAGAGAGAGAGAGAGAGAGAGAGAGAGAGAGAGAGAGAGAGAAATTATTATCTGTCCCTCCCTGCTTTTTCTGGTAAGACCTTTTTTATTATTATTAATTTTTTCTTTTTTTTTTTGAGACACAGTCTCACTTTTAGGGCCCGGACTAGGGTGCTATGGCTTCAGCTTAGCTCACAGCAACCTCCAACTCCTGGGCTCAAGTGATCCTTCTGTCTCAGCCTCCCGAGTAGCTGGGAGTACAGACATGCACCACCATGCCCGGCTTATTATGTGTGTGTGTGTGTGTGTGTGTGTGTGTGTGTGTGTGTGTGTGTGTGTGTGTTTAGTTGGCCAATTACTTTCTTTCTTTCTTTTTTTTTAATTTTTTTTTTTTACTTTTTTTGAGACAGAGTCTCAGTTTGTTGCCCAGGCTAGAGTGAGTGCCATGGCTTCAGCCTAGCTCACAGCAACCTCAAACTCCTGGGCTCAAGCGATCCTGCTGCCTCAGCCTCCTGAGTAGCTGGGACTACAGGCATGTGCCAGCATGCCTGGCTAATTTTTCTTTCTATACATATTACTTGGCCAATTAATTTCTTTCTATTTATAGTAGAGATGGGGTCTTCCTCTTGCTCAGGCTGGTATGAATCCCTGACCTCCAGCAATCTTCCCACCTTGGCCTCCCTGAGAGCTAGGATTGCAGGTGTGCTGTGCCTGAGAGGAATTTTTATGTCTCCCTCTCTGCTTATCTCTTTTATTCTATCTATAGCAGACCTATATAGAGAGAGAGAGAGAGAGACAGAGACAGAGAGAGAGAGATTTATAGAAATATTTATCTCTCCCTCTGAGCTTATCTCTTTTATTCTGTCTATAGCAGATTTATATATATATATATATATAGAGAGAGAGAGACAGAGAGAGAAATTTTTATCTCTCCCTCCATTCTTGTCTCTTTTATTCTGTCTATAGCAGACATATATATATATAGAGAGAGAGAGTGAGAGAAATTATTATCTCTCCCTCCCTGCTTATCTCTTTTATTCTGTCTATAGCAGTTTTATATATATATATAGAGAGAGAGAGAGACAGAGAGAGAAATTTTTATCACTCCCTCCCTTCTTGTCTCTTTTATTCTGTCTATAGCAGACATATATATATATAGAGAGAGAGAGAAATAGAGAGAGTGAGAGAAATTTTTATCTCTCCCTCCCTGCTTATCTCTTTTATTCTGTCTATAGCAGTTTTATATACATATATATATATATATATAGAGAGAGAGAGAGATAGAGACACAGAGAGAAATTTTTATCTCTCCCTCCCTTCTTGTCTCTTTTATTCTGTCTATAGCAGACATATATATAGAGAGAGAGAGTGAGAGAAATTTTTATCTCTCCCTCCCTGCTTATCTCTTTTATTCTGCCTATAGCAGTTTTATATATAGACAGAGAAAGAGAGAGAGAGAAATTTTTATGTCTCAATCGCTGGTCTTTCTGGTAAGTCCATTTTACTTAATTTTTTTTTTTGAGACAGAGTTTCACCTTTGGTGCCCCGGCAAGAGTGCTATGGCCTCAACTTAGCTCACTTAAACCTCAAATTCCAGGACTGAACTGATCCTTCTGTCTTAGCCTCCTGAGTAGCTGGGACTACAGGCATGCGCCAGCATGCTCAGCTATTTTTTCTTTCTATATATATTACTTTGCCAATTAATTTCTTTCTATTTATAGTACAGATAAGGTCTTGCTCTTCCAGGAGCTGGTTAGAATTCCTAACCTCCAGCAATCCTCCCACCTTGGGCTCCCAGAGAGCTAGGATTGCATGTGTGCCTGGCCTGAGAGAAATTTTTATGTCTCCCTCTCTGCTTATCTCTTTTATTCTATAGCAGATATATATATATATATATATATATATATATAGAGAGAGAGAGAGAGAGAGAGAGAGTGAGAGAGGAATTTATATCTCTCCCTCCCTGCTTATCACTTTTATTCTGTCTATAGCAGATTTATATATATATATAGAGAGAGAGAGAGAGTGAAATTCTTATCTCTCCATCCCACCTTATCTCTTTTATTCTGTCTATAGCAGATTTATATATATATATATAGAGAGAGAGAGAGAGTGAGTGAAATTTGTACCTCTCCATCCCTGCTTATCTCTTTTTTTCTGTCTATAGCAGATTTATATATATATATATCTACATATATATATAGAGAGAGACACAGAGAGAGATATAAAAATCTATCCATTGCATTTCCTACACTTTAGGTGACTGGGCCTCAGCAGGGCAATGTGAATTGACAAAATTTGTGTTGCTAACAATTAAAACGCTGGGGTTCAAACTCTCAGTTTTCCCAATAAAACATATCCCCCTTCAAACCATACTGTGCCACCTCTGAGAGTATATACCCCCACAGAGGAGAGCCGTGGAGGCCCTTTTTGGACGGACAGAGCCAAAGGGTGGAGATCCTGGAGTCTGTGCTTTGCAGTCAGTCTAGAGGCACATGGAGCCATTCATATGCTTGTGAGGAAAAATAGGGAAACAACAGAAACTCACTCATCTCCGTTGTGGCAGTCAAGATCAGCTTTTATGAAACCTACTAAACCCACATAAAAAGTAAAATAGGACCATACTGATAGATGCAATTTTAATCTTAGAGCAGAATGCATGGCACTGCTTGTCCTCTTAGATACTGTCAAGAGAAAGCATTTGGTGGACAAACAATCTCCAGCAGCTTTTCTGCAGAGATGAACCAACGTGTATATGTGTGTGTGTGCGGGGGGTGTCGACATGATAAATAATGAGGATTGAGGACCAGATAAATGACTGGAAAAAAATACTTCCTGTTTCCTCAATACCAGCATCCATTTCAAGGGTATACCTGTAGACCTAGGTGTAAAATGGAAGCAAGCTTTAGAAAGAAAAAAAAAAAATCGCTATCAGCCCCGTCAGAGGGTCCCCTCTTGTCTGGCTGACACTGGCACCGGTACTTAGGGGTCACCTAGTGGCCACTTTGATCAGACTTGGGGATGGGTAAAGTCAGGCCATGTTGGGAGCTTAAGAGTGGACCCCACCCCCACCCCAGGTGTGGAGGCCGGCTTTCAAATCTGCTACATTGTATGACAGGTTCTGCCTGGGCCCGCCAGCCCCAGGCGCCTCTAGCCTCCAGAGGGTCTCCGCCCAACCCCCTCCCTTTTGTCCCAGGGAGGGGCCCCTCCTCCTCCCGCTCCCTGCCTGCCTCCCCGCCCCCACCGTAGGCCTCTGCCCAGGGTTTTTTTTTTTTTTTTTCTTTTCCCGGTTTGTGTTTTATCTTGGTTTTTTTGGGTATTTTTGTGTGTTTTTTTTAGGTTTATGGAATATCGTTTAAAAATTTAAATCACAGAATGAATTCTACAACAACTTGTGACTTTTTATCCTAGGGTGAGAACAATGTATTTTCTCTTCCTGTGAATTTTATGGATTCCAAAGTATACATTTCTAAATGAATAGGGTGAGCAACACACTCCCGTGGGCCTGTGTCAGTAATAGGTGTCCGGGAGGGTCCCCTCCTGCAGCTTTTTGTGGTAGCTCAACATTTAGGAGAGGCAAATCATTCATTTCCCTAATGATCCTAGATGAGTCTGCTCAATTTTTTATGATGTCCTGGAAACATATAAAACACCCTTCCTACTTCACATAGCCCCGACCACAAAGTTTCTCCCAGGAAAAACTATTTAACATCATGAATTTCACAGTGTAATAGAGGGAATGGTCTAGAGAGAGGGCAAAAAAAATAAAGGACAGAGACATTTTGTGTCCTTTTAAAACTCCACCCCCCCACCCCCTGATGTTGAAAATTTGTAGTCTGGCCTCTATCCCCAAGAGCAGTTCAATCTTTTCTTAAAACTCCAGAGCGGTCCCCAGCCCCACAGGCCTTGTTTTTGGCCCAGCTGAGACCAGTGAAGTGATTAACCACAATAATGGCTAAAGCGGAGAACCCTCCCTCTATGTATTTTTTAACAGACTTTTATTTATTTATTCATTCATTCATTCATGCATGCATTTAATTTTTTGAGACAGAGTCTCACTTTGTTGCCCAGGCTAGAGTGAGTGCCATGGCTTCAGCCTAGCTCACGGCAACCTCAACCTCCTGGGCTCAAGCCATCCTCCTGCCTCAGCCTCCCAAGTAGCTAGGACTACAGGCAGTGTCATCATGCCTGGCTAATTTTTCTCTCTCTCTCTATTACTTGGCCAATTAATTTCTTTCTATTTATAGTAGAGACGGGGTCTTGCTCTTGCTCCCACTGATTTGAACTCCTGACCTCCAGCAATCCTTCCCCCTTGGCCTCCCAGAGAGCTAGGATTACAGGTGTGCTGGGCCTGAGAGAAATTTTTATCTCTCCCTCCCTGCTTATGTCTTTTATTCTGTCTATAGCAGACGTAGAGAGAGAGAGAGAGACAGAGAGAGTGAGAG
>NW_027438985.1:0-5000 GCF_040939455.1 Microcebus murinus | reverse complement strand
TGTGCTGGGCCTGAGAGAAATTTTTATCTCTCCCTCCCTGCTTATGTCTTTTATTTTGTCTATAGCAGACATAGAGAGAGAGAGAGAGAGACAGAGAGAGTGAGAGAGAGAAACTATTATCTCTCCCTCCCTGCTTTATATGGTAAGTCCTTTTTTATGATTATTATTATTATTCTTTTTTTTGAGACAGAGTCTCACTTTTGGTGCCAGGGCTAGAGTGCTATGGCGTCAGCTTAGCTCACAGCTACCTCAAACTCCTGGGCTCAAGTGATCCTTCTGTTTCAGCCTCCTGAGTAGCTGGAACTACAGACATGCACCACCATGCCCGGCCTATTATGTGTTTGTGTGTGTGTGTTTAGTTGGCCAATTAATTTCTTTCTATTTATAGTAGAGATGGTCTTGCTCTTCCTCAGGCTGGTTTTGAACTCCTATCCTTGAGCAATCCTCCTGCCTCAGCCTCGCAGATAGCTAGGATTACAGCTGTACTGGGCCTGAGAGAAATTTTTATCTCTCCCTCCCTGCTTATCTCTTTTATTCTGTCTATAGCAGATTTATACAGAGAGAGAGGAATTTATATCTCTCCCTCCCTTCTTATTTCCTTTATTCTGTCTATAGCAGATTTATAGAGAGAGAGAGAGAGAGAGAGAGAGTGAGTGAAATTTTTATCCCTCCATCCCTGCTTATCTCTTTTATTCTGTCTATAGCAGATTTATATATATATAGAGAGAGAGAGACAGAGAGACACAGAGAGAGAGAGATATCAATCTATCCATTGCATTTCCTAGTCTTTAGGTGACTGGGCCTCAGCAGGGGAATGTGAATTGACAAAATTTGTGTTGCTAACAAATAAAACGCTGGGGTTCAAACTCTCCGTTTTTCCAATAAAACCTATCCCCTTACCATTCATACTGTGCCACCTCAGGAGTGTGAGGGGGTCGCCAGCCCCTCCAAGCCTCCTCCCACCTCCTTGCTGTGACTTCTCCTACCCCTTGTCTTTTCCTTGCTAGCTCCCCTCACTTTAGGGGTCCACTTAACTGGATCTCAAGCTTGACTCCACTTTTATCATGTTAATGTCTCCCTCTGACCAAAGTTCTCTTGCATTCCAAAATGTTTTACTGAAACTGTCATTCAGTATTCAATCCGGGGTCCACCTCATTTATCAGTTCTCTGGGCCAGTTCCTGGACAAAGGAACACTTTGGGGAAAATCACAGAAAATATATACATTGAGAGAGAGAGAGAGAGAGAGACAGAGAGAGAAATTATTATCTGTCCCTCCCTGCTTTTTCTGGTAAGTAAGACCTTTTTTATTATTATTTTTTCTTTTTTTTTTTTGAGACAGAGTCTCACTTTTAGGGCCCGGACTAGGGTGCTATGGCTTCAGCTTAGCTCACAGCAACCTCCAACTCCTGGGCTCAAGTGATCCTTCTGTCTCAGCCTCCCGAGTAGCTGGGAGTACAGACATGCACCACCATGCCCGGCTTATTATGTGTGTGTGTGTGTGTGTGTTTAGTTGGCCAATTTCTTTCTTTCTTTCTTTCTTTCTTTCTTTTTTTTTTAATTTTTTTTTTTACTTTTTTTGAGACAGAGTCTCAGTTTGTTGCCCAGGCTAGAGTGAGTGCCATGGCTTCAGCCTAGCTCACAGCAACCTCAAACTCCTGGGCTCAAGCGATCCTGCTGCCTCAGCCTCCTGAGTAGCTGGGACTACAGGCATGTGCCAGCATGCCCGGCTAATTTTTCTTTCTATATACATTACTTGGCCAATTAATTTCTTTCTATTTATAGTAGAGATGGGGTCTTCCTCTTGCTCAGGCTGGTATGAATCCCTGACCTCCAGCAATCTTCCCACCTTGGACTCCCAGAGAGCTAGGATTGCAGGTGTGCTGTACCTGAGAGAAATTTTTATGTCTCCCTCTCTGCTTATCTTTTTTACTCTATCTATAGCAGACCTATATATATATAGAGAGAGAGAGAAAGAGAGAGACAGAGAGAGAGAGAGAGAGATTTATAGAAATTTTTATCTCTCCCTCCATTCTTGTCTCTTTTATTCTGTCTATAGCAGACATATATATAGAGAGATAGAGAGTGAGAGAAATTATTATCTCTCCCTCACTGCTTATCTCTTTTATTCTGTCTATAGCAGTTTTATATATATATATATATATATATAGAGAGAGAGAGAGACAGAGATAGAAATTTTTATCTCTCCCTCCCTTCTTGTCTCTTTTATTCTGTCTATAGCAGACATATATATATAGAGAGAGAGAGAGAAATAGAGACAGGGAGAGAAATTTTTATCTCTCCCTCCCTGCTTATCTCTTTTATTCTGTCTATAGCAGTTTTATATATATATATAGAGAGAGAGAGAGAGAGAGACAGAGAGAGAAATTTTTATCTCTCCCTCCCTTCTTGTCTCTTTTATTCTGTCTATAGCAGACATATATATATATATAGAGAGAGAGAGAAATAGAGAGAGTGAGAGAAATTTTTATCTCTCCCTCCCTGCTTATCTCTTTTATTCTGCCTATAGCAGTTTTATATATAGACAGAGAAAGAGAGAGAGAGAAATTTTTATGTCTCAATCGCTGGTCTTTCTGGTAAGTCCATTTTACTTAATTTTTTTTTTTTGAGACAGAGTTTCACCTTTGGTGCCCCAGCAAGAGTGCTATGGCCTCAACTTAGCTCACTTAAACCTCAAATTCCAGGACTGAACTGATCCTTCTGTCTTAGCCTCCTGAGTAGCTGGGACTACAGGCATGCGCCAGCATGCTCGGCTATTTTTTCTTTCTATATATATTACTTTGCCAATTAATTTCTTTCTATTTATAGTACAGATAAGGTCTTGCTCTTCCAGGAGCTGGTTAGAATTCCTAACCTCCAGCAATCCTCCCACCTTGGGCTCCCAGAGAGCTAGGATTGCATGTGTGCCTGGCCTGAGAGAAATTTTTATGTCTCCCTCTCTGCTTATCTCTTTTATTCTATAGCAGATATATATATATATATAGAGAGAGAGAGAGAGAGGAATTTATATCTCTCCCTCCCTGCTTATCTCTTTTCTCTTTTATTCTGTCTATAGCAGACATTCTGTCTATAGCAGCAGTGTGATGGGGTCGCCAGCCCAGCAAAGCCTCCTCCCACCTCCTTGCTGTGACTTCTCCTTACCCCTTGTCTTTTCCTTGCTAGCTCGCCTCACTTTAGGGGTCCACTTAACTGGATCTCAAGCTTGACTCCACTTTTATCATGTTAATGTCTCCCTCTGACCAAAGTTCTCTTGCATTCCAAAATGTTTTACTGAAACTGTCATTCAGTATTCAATCCGGGGTCCACCTCATGTATCAGTTCTCTGGGCCAGTTCCTGAAGAAAAGAACACTTTGGAGAAAATCACAGAAAATATATACAGAGAGAGAGAGAGAGAGAGAGAAACAGAGAGAGAGAGAGAGAAATTATTATCTCTCCCTCCCTGCTTTTTCTGGAAAGTAAGACCTTTTTTATTATTATTAATTTTTTCTTTTTTTTTCAGACAGAGTCTCACTTTTAGGGCCCGGGCTAGGGTGCTATGGCTTCAGACTAGCTCACAGCAACCTCAACCTCCTAGGCTCAAGCAATCCTCCTGCCTCAGCCTCCCAAACAGCTGGGACTATAGGGATATGCCGCCACGCCTGGCTCATTTTTCTTTCTATATATATTACTTGGCCAATTAATTTCTTTGTGTCTATAGTAGAGATGGGGTTTTGCTCTTGCTCAGGCTGGTTTGAACTCCTGACCTCCTGCAACCCTGCTGCCTCAGTCTCCCAGAGAGCTAGGACTACAGGTGTGCTGGGCCTGAGAAAAATTTTATCTCTCCCTCCCTGCTTATCTCTTTAATTCTGTCTATAGCAGATTTATATATATATACACAGAGAGAGAGAGAAAGAGAGAGAGAGTGAAATATTTATCTCTCCCTCCCTGCTTATCTCTTTTATTCTGTCTATAGCAGATTTATATATATATATATATATGGAGAGAGAGAGAGTGAAATTTTTATCTCTCCCTTCTTATCTCTTTTATTCTGTCTATAGCAGATTTATATATATACAGAGAGAGAGAGAGAGAGAGTGAAATTTTTATCTCTCCATCCCTGCTTATCTCTTTTATTCTGTCTATAGCAGATTTATATATATATATATATAGAGAGAATTTATATCTCTCCCTCCCTTCTTATCTCTTTTATTCTGTCAATAGCAGATTTATATATATATATATATAGAGAGAGAGAGAGAGAGACAGAGACACAGAGAGACAGAGGAATTCATATCTCTCCCTCCCTTCTTATCTCTTTTATTCTGTCTATAGCAGATTTATATATATACATATATAGAGAGAGAGTGAGAGAGGAATTTATATCTCTCCCTCCCTGCTTATCTCTTTTATTCTGTCTATAGCAGATTTATATATATACACAGAGAGAGAGAGAGAGAGTGAAATTTTTATCTCTCCATCCCTGCTTATCTCTTTTATTCTGTCTATAGCAGATTTATATATATATATATATAGAGAGAGAGAATTTATATCTCTCCCTCCCTTCTTATCTCTTTTATTCTGTCAATAGCAGATTTATATATATATATAGAGAGAGACAGAGAGACAGAGAGACAGAGGAATTCATGTCTCCCTCCCTTCTTATCTCTTTTATTCTGTCTATAGCAGATTTATATATATATATATATAGAGAGAGAGAGAGAGAGTGAGTGAAATTCTTATCGCTCCATCCCAGCTTATCTCTTTTATTCTGTCTATAGCAGATATATATATATATATAGAGAGAGAGAGAGAGAGACAGAGAGAGAGAGAGAGAGAGAGAGAGAGAGGAATTTATATCTCTCCCTCCCTTCTTATCTCTTTTATTCTGTCTATAGCAGATTTATATATATATACACAGAGAGAGAGAGAGAGAGAGAGAGAGTGAAATATTTATCTCTCCCTCCCTGCTTATCTCTTTTATTCTGTCTATAGCAGATTTAT